>NC_139716.1:24734999-24759999 GCF_964188405.1 Protomyctophum parallelum | reverse complement strand
GTACGTAATTTCCGGACTATAAGCCCATGATTTGAACCCTGCGGCTTATACAACGGTGCGGCTAATCTATGGATTTTTACAGCTAACGCAGAGCCATCTCAGGCTCTGAGCTAACGTAGCTGCGGCTTATAGTCCGGTGCGGCTTATAGTCCGGTGCGGCTTGTATATGGGATTTTCCCTAAATTTGGCTGGTGCGGCTTATATTCAGGTGCGGCTTATAGTCCGGAAATTACGGTAGGCCTATTGCAGATGTTTAACGTGTCGATTTGGTTTCATTTTACGCTCTCAAGAGTTAAACATCTAGAAGCTTCCATTTTCTCCGTCATTTAGCTGCATGGGGACCACCTGGAACCTCCTCAAGGACCACTGGTTGAAAAATCACTGATTTACAGTGTGGCCCAATTCAGTCTGCTGGTTCTCAATCTTTTCAGGCCCAACAAATAATTAGAATGAAGAAAAAAAAGGGGTTTTTCTTCTTTCTAATTATTGTTAAAATTGTGTTTATTGTCATGATTTATCAGGAGCCGAGTTGGCTTAGTTTGTCTGAGTCTTAAAGATCTTTCAGTAAATACTTTTCTGAAACGTCTATGGGGAAAATAAATGGGACATTCTCTTCCAGGGCCGTTCGTCATTCTGAAAGGCGGCGGGACTGCGATGCTCTGGAAGTCAGATGGTGGTGGTGGTGGTGAGAGGGGGGGGGGGGGGTCATACAGTATGGTGGTGGTGAGAGGGGGGGTCCTATACAGTATGTATGTATATCGCCTTGCAGTGGGAGGTCAAGGCCCAGGCTTTTATTGGGACCATTTATGACAGACAACGTCGCCAAAGAAGCTACATACCAATAAAAATTAGATTGGACCGGATTGGATTAGAGAGCAGACCTTGAGGCTGAATGTGATTTATCGATGGAGGGGCCGCCGGGAAAAATGTGCAGCGGAGAGTGTTCCCTTCAATACGAGATGAGGGGCTTACGGTGCCGTGTACTGTAGTATACTGTACGCTGGTGGCTCGTACCTGACTATACCTGTGTACAAATATTGCCCTCAAACTATATTTGTTCTTTATTTTATGTCGCATATCATATTAGCCGGGGAGCCACAGGCTCAAAAGCTCAAGAAATAGAGATTAACTTGTGATGTCATGACATACTTTTTATTTGTGTTTTTTAGCTTTGTGTGTGCCTGCCTGCCTGCCTGGCTGGCTGGCTGGCTGGCTGGCTGTGTCTAAGCACGAAAATAGCATTTGGTTGGTTTTCAAAACCAACCAAGTGTCACTGTTGTGCAGCCTAACACACACATACATATTAACTCTATATATGATGATTTCAGGTGTATCAGTACATGGAGTCATTTCTCGGCCGTTTCTATTCACTTGGTCATTAAGGTCTGCTCTGCCGGAACAAACACAAACTAAACTAAAAGTTATGGCCATTGTTGTATACCAAACCATAGATGAGCAATATAAAATACTTTAAGTAGCATGTGACATACTCTTTGGCCTATATTCGGCCATAACCACCAAATGTGCTGACCTCATCACATTTGTGATGGCGGCGGTGGCCATCTGGTCGCTCTACCCCTGAGCCACTGCCACTCCTGTCATGTCAGCAGTACAGGCAATTTGATTGGTTGCATACTCATGGCTGCGGGAAGATTTACAGTAGGAGGTGCTGAACGTTTAGGTGGGGGTGCATTTTCACAGGCGACTAACCAGGATAAAGCTGTGATACAGCATATTTATTAGGCCTAGTAACAGAAATTAGTTTTGATTAAAAGTATTATTATTTTCCCCCTCCTGTCCGAGGGGGGGGGGGGGGGGGGGGGGGAAGGGGGTGCTCCAGCCCCACCAGCACCCCTACTTCCCCTCAGCCATGCCTGACCCACAAAGCCAGGTGTGGTCAATTAGCAATTAGTGCTGCTGCTTGATTAGTGCCTGCTGCTGCTTACATAGGTTGCATCAGTCATTCTTTATTTATTTTTATTTCTTTTCCCTTTCTGAGTTTTTGTTAGTGTGCATGCAACTAAAAGTGAGTAGCCTATACCTTTTTGTCATGTTTAGTTGGATTTGCTGCTAACATTCCTGTAGGCTATTATGAGAAAAGTTCAGATATGTGCTACAAATGTTTGCTGGAATTATACTCCCACTTATTTTTATGGTCCTATTCAAATGCTGTTTGAATGTTAAAAAGGTTAAAAACTAAAAACTGAGGGATAGAAGGGTAAACAAACAGAAAGGGAGATGAGGATGTATGTAGGGAAAGCAAGTCTGAAAAGTTGGGTTTTGAGAGCGTTGCTTTTGAACTTGGTGAAGGTGGAGGCAGCTCTGATGTGAGCTGAGTTCCACAGTGAAGGGGCAGCCACTGAGAAAGGCCCGGTCACCCCAAGTTCGTTTTATTTCTTTGCCTTGCGGGTTTCCAGGAGGTTGGCAGTGCTTTGACCTGAGGAAGCGGTGTTGGATGAGTTCAGAGAGGTAGTGGGAGAGCCTGATTGTTTTATATGTAACTAGAGCTGTGCCCGTTGGGCACTGGTCTACTTGGAACGATGCAAGTTGGAAATGCAGGCCCCACCCAGTTATCATGTCTGTGTCCCTTTTATGCATATATATGGAGTTCTTTGTCAGGCATGCCCAAATATGGAGTCTGTGCAGATGTCAGAACATTATTGTGATGTCAGAACAAACATTATGACCAGGCCTGCTCCAAATATGGAGATATAGGGGTGATCAGGTCCAGATCCCGGGCAGAGGCTTTTGTGCTGGTTCTGGACAACCGGCTATCCGACGGACACCGGGCACGGCACTCCCTGTCGGGGTGGTGTGGAACGTGTGTGTCACACGTGTGTGAAGTCGGTGGGGCGAACGGTTCTCGAGTTACGTGGATTACAGACGTACGTACACACGTAGAGACTTGGTGCATTTATAGATCGATGTATTTTTAAGTCAATTCTGTACTTGACTGGGAGCCAGTGCAGTTCACGAAGGACAGGTGTGATGTGATGTTGTCCGTGGTTCAGGGTTTGACTGGACACTGTGGCTCTTCAAATATAGCCTATATTTAATATTACATACAATTCTTTACAACCTGACTATAAGATAGAACCAACCGGCGCATCCAGATGGTTGAGACATTTTCTATTCCAGTGGCTCTCGAACCTTGTCATCACTACATTAATTGTGTATTTGGCCGCAGACCTGCATCTGAAAATGTTTTGTGCCACAACTAAGGACCCCGTGCAAGATCTGTGGCGTTAAAAAGTGCTAACATTTTCAAAAATATTTATTTTCCTTAAAAACGGCTGGTTCAATATTTTTTATGGAGGGACAGACAGTAGGCTGACAGGAAATGGGGAGAGAGATGGGTGGGGGGGGGGGCATGCAGTAAAGGCCGCCGAGATCAGGAGTTGAACCCGCGGCACACTGCCAGACTGGACTATACCAGCCAAGTCTCCTGGACCACTGAGCCAGTGGTTCAACTGATGTTGATATATTATGTAGGCCTATACTTGTTTTTCTGGGGACTCCTTGGCACCCACTCAAGGACCCCATAACTCTGAGAGTGTACAAATGGAACCAAATGGACCCGTATAAGGTTCCATCTGTACACTCTTAGACTATACAGCCCCATAAGAGTCCATTTGGTTATACTACTAACTATCAGTCATTTCCACAGACCCCACCACCGTTTCTATTCATCAAACATTGATGGATCTTCATCAGGTACCTGTAGCCCCCACACACACCGCCACCCCCGCTCCCCTTCCTTACCCCCCTTACCCCGTCCCAACCCGAGAGCCTTTCGGGTGGGGGTGACGGGGGGGGGGGGGGGGATGACGGGGGTGACGGGCCGGGGAGACTGGTCGCTGCTCAGAATCGATGGGGAACCACTGTTGTGTGAATCATTGATTCGCTACGATATTGATCGTGCCAGCATGAATTCAACGGTCGACACCCCCCCTATGCCAGTGGTTCCCAAAGTGGGGTCCGGGGTGGGGTCCATAATTGAGAGAGTTCCAAGGGGGTCCCCAGCAAAATTATAGTTTGGAACCAAAATGGACCCTTATGGGTCTGTAACATTTGTACACTCTCAGAGTTAAGTTAACATTGATTTTACAATATAAATGGAGGGTCCCAGAGATAGAAATGCCATTAAATGGGGTACTAATATGCATGTCAAACTGGGGGTCCTTGAAATGGGGGTCCTTCGCATCTCTTCAATTGGGGGCTAATTAGTGTCAATTTGGGGGTCCTTGGCATGAAAAAGGAACCACTGCCCTGTGCCATGTGCTACACGCGGCGGACGCGAGGATGTGCTGCAGATCGAGTATAGCACTCCGTCCGTTCGGTCCCGTCCCGCCCGCCACTACAACCACCCTTATTCACTCATATACTCAGAGGACGGGCCTTTTGTTGTCGACGGTCGCCCCTGGTTACGGTGGAGTTTGTATCCCTTTGTCGAGCTTTGTTGTTGCTCCTGCGTCGATTTCGGCGCAACAAAAGGAACCTGTGTGCGCGAGTAGCGTGTGCACACTGCACAGTCTCCCGCAGGGCGGGGGGAAAGGCTTTGGGGGGGACGGGGACGTGCTTGAGCGTATTGGTGTGCCCATAATAACATGTCGGAGGCTTCATCCGTGAATTATCATATTATTTGTACTACCCAGTGGTTTTTCAACCCTATTCATATCAATGTCCATTATTTATTCAGCATTTGAGCCACGCGGAACCACCATTTGATGACATTTTAGCCTCTCAGACCCAATACTAAAGAATATGTTATTGTCGTTGGATAATATTTTGTCCACAATTCCATGCTGTATTGATGTTGGTACCATTAGGAAAGATAACAGGCAAACGTTGATCAAAATAACAATTCTTCTACATTCTCTAATGTGTATAGACTTCTCATTACGTAATGCAGATGTTTAACACAAACCTCTTGAGAGTGTTAAATGAAACCAAATGGACCCAAAAGGGACCATTTATTTGGATTTCATTTTACACTCTCAAGAGTTAAAGATCTATAAGGGTCCATTTGGTTACCAACTTTCCATAACTTATAGCTGGGGACCGTGCGCACCTGGAACCCACCCTCAAGAGACCATGCACTCACTCGGTTGAAAACCACTGCCTGCCCATAGCATGTCAGAGGCTGTCCGTGAATGATCATATTATTATACCCACTATACTAGTATACTGAACTGATCCCTGCATGAGGGGGGGGTGATGGTTGTCATGGTTACCACAGTGTCTATCATTGTGTCAGTGGTCCTCATGCTGGCTGTAGCCATGGTAACAATGTCCGTAACACAGAGGTTTGGCACAAATTAGGGCCGATCATGTGAGAACATGTGTGTGCGCTCACACATGCACACGTGATACGCATGCAAACACAGACGGACGCGCACACACGCACGCACACACACACACACACACACACACACACACACACACACACACACACACACACACACACACACACACTCTGTATAGCGCAATGGAGACAAAGAGCACAAAAAAATATTGTTCCCCAACTTCCTCCTCATACCATGCACCATTTCCAAATGAACCTGCATGCTTTTTTCTTTTTTTAGAGAGAGCGACCATTTTGTCGGAGGTGTGTGCACACGTTGTTGGGGACGAACAGGGGAAGGAGACAGGAGGAGGGGAGAGACGCACGCGGAGAGGGTTTGAGAGAGAGAGAGTAAGGTGGGAGAGTATATAGTGAACGTATTCAACAAGCCACGGAGGAGGAGGAGGAGGCGTGGAACAAAGCGCGCCGCGGCTAGAAACCCAGAGAAAGAGCAGCCTGCGACGGCAGCCGTCGCTTTTCCCCCAAGTAGACGGCGGTCGGTGGGACAAAAGGGGGAAGTGAGTGAATGGGACGGGGCAGAGGGGGCAAGGCCACTACATGGGATGCAGAAAGAAGGGGTCGCTGGCCGCTGGTTAAGGGGGAGGACAGAAAGGTGAAGATGACAAGGGGAGAAAAAGGCAGAGCGAGTGAACGAGCTATAGCTAGGCTCACAATGCGGCAGACAAAGGAAGGAAAGGAGTCTCCCCTCTCTCTTTCTCTCTCTCTTTCTCTGTCTCTCTCTCTCTCATTCTCTCCATCCCTCCCTCCTTCCCTCTCTCCTTCCCTCTCTCTCTCTCTCCTCCACCCTCTTCGTCCTCCCCACCGCCAGGACGGAGTCACCTTTGTGTCTGAGTGACACCGTGTCGGCTAGCTCAGCAGGTTGCCTCCTCCCTCTCTCTCTCTCTCTCTCTCTCTCTCTCTCTCTCTCTCCTTCCTATAGTGCCGTAACCATGGTGATGGGTTATTATGGCGGCCGCTCTGCCAGCAGCCATGTTGTGAGAGAGAGAGAGAGAGAGAGAGAGAGAGGGGGGGTGGGAGAGAGAGAGAGAGAAGAAAGAGGCACAGGTGGTAGAGTTCCCATAGATAAATGGATAGAAAGTGTGTGTGTGTGTGCGTGCGTGCGTGCGTGCGTGCGTGCGTGCGTGCGTGCGTGCGTGCGTGCGTGGTGGTGGTGGTGAGCGCGTACTGATATAATATTAGTGGTATTATATTTAGGATGTATATAAATACACATTATGCAGTAATATATATATATATACTGTTCGACCCACACAGTCATACATTGGTGAATTGATCGTTGACCAGTGGATCATATATACATACTGTACACGTGTCACTGTATAGACCGCGGGCTACACACCACGTCCAGTAGAATGCTGCACGGCACGCACACACATCACGTGCACTTTAAACAGCGTCTGTTTGTACACTGTCAAATCCTGAGTGAAGTCCTGATTTAGTGTGTTGTGCACAGAGCGGTGTAATAAAAGGGGCGGAGGTCCATTTGGTTTTTCCGATCACAGAGTTAAAGTAACGCTCAGGGTTTTACCACCGCGTGCGAGGGAGCGACTCCAGCGGCTGCAACTTTGTCCTGAAGCGATGATGTCATCGTCTTCCGTCCTCACACTTGCCGTGTGTGTGTGTGTGTGTGTGTGTGTGTGTGTGTGTGTGTGTGTGTGAGTGTGTGTGTGTGTGTGTGAGTGTGTGTGTGTGTGTGTGTGTGTGTGTGTGTGTGTGTGTGTGTGTGTGTGTGTGTGTGTGTGTGTGTGTGTGTGTGTGTGTGTGTGTGTGTGTGTGTGTGTGTGTGTGTGTGGACCCTCTCCCCTTTGTTCTCTTCCCATTCCCGCATCTCATTCTCGTCCTATGACAGCATCCCCACCATCATCTTCATCGGCCACACGCAAACACGCACGCACACGCACGCACACACACACACACACACACACACACACACGCACGCACACACACACACACACACACACACACACACACACACACACACACACACACACACACACACACACACACACACACACACACACACACACACAGAGCAGCACGGAAACAAATATGGAACGACACCGAAAGCAGTCAATTTGAACAATTTGAGACAGACAGACAGACAGACAGACAGACAGACAGACAGACAGACATAATGAGGAGAGAGAGGCGAGCGGTCTTGTCACCCGGTTATTAATTGGATGGGCGGACGAGGGACCGATGAGATCATGAGGAATATTTTCAATATTTTGCAGAAAAATGGGTGTATCGAGCACAAGGGAGCATTTCGTCAGACGCATGCACCGATGCACGCACACACACACACACACACACACACACACACACACACACACACACACACACACACACACACACACACACACACACATCAACACATGCTCACAGCACCACAGTCACACGCGCACGCACATATTCATCCACATTCCGGAAAAAAAAACTTTTTCTTTGGCAGTTACTTTAGACGTCAGCTGTTGCTATGGTGACGCAGGTCCGGGATCCAGCCGAGGAGTGTGATTGGCTGCAGAGGGAACGAAGGAGAGAGGGGAGGCAGAGGGTACGTTGTGTGTGTGTCTGTCGGAGGGGCACAGACTGGAGGCATGGCGGGGACGCACAAAGACATTGATCACATACCCATTCATAGAAAAAGGTTGGCTTCTTTCTGCTCGATACCCGTAACTACTTACTCCCTGACACACATACACACACCTTCAACCTCACACCCCCCCGTCCCATGCTGAGAGGCAAGGCAGAACCCATTTGCTTGCCTGTACCCTCATCATATCGTGTGTGTGTGTGTGTGTGTGTGTGTGTGTGTGTGTGTGTGTGTGTGTGTGTGTGTGTGTGTGTGTGTGTGTGTGTGTGTGTGTGTGTGTACTTTGATCAGCGTTGGTAAAAAACCCCCAAAAATCTGTTCGCTCCAGCTCACTCTCTCACTCTCTTCAATGCAAGATCTGAAGCTCTCTTCCCCCTCCCTCGAGTGGTGGATCATATTATTTATTGATATAACAGATGTAAAAAGAAGTACACGGTAATTTAACTTTGAAAGTGTAACCAAATGGACCCGCTCGTTCAAATTTGTACCTCGAAACAGCTACAGATGAGCTAGAAAACACCAAAGACGGCTAGTCCTTCTGGTATTTTTAATTCACGCACGGCAACATTTCAAAGTGCTGGCGAAAGTGCGATTTATTTCGTTTGTCTACACAGTATAGCGTTGTTACTTCCTTACTGGCCTGACCTTCGACAGGCAGACTCTGTAGACATTTTTAAAGAACACTTCTACACTCTTGCTTTTAATTAACCTTTAAAAAAAATTTGTTAGTCATGTCCTCACTGTATTGCATTACTGCTATAATTTTTTATGTTTTATGCCTTGCTTTTCTTTTCTTTTCTCCATTGCTCTGTAAAGCACTGAAAGGTGCTAATAATAAATAAAGTTTTATTATTGAAGTCATGTGACGCAAGGCATGCCTCCCACACGCCTCCCACTGGCCGGAGGAGGAAAAACGGGGGGATGGGAGCGGGAGTGATTGACAGCTGTGACAGCCAATCGCCATCATTTCACTTTTAGATACCCGACCCCCGAGACATAATGCGGTCCCTGAGACCTCCAACCCGGCCCGGGAGCGGGTCGGATGCTGGGTTAACCCGAAGACACCAAATCTCTTCGCCGATCTACAATCTCATAACGTGTTGCAACGCAACGCGCCGAGAGCTTGTAGATCGGCAATGTTTTTGGATAATGCTCTCCCTGGAATATGGATGCCGGGGGTTCAAGAGGTAGTGTGGTTCTCTTGTCTCTATTGTCACAGTCGTTCTGTGCTGTTCTGCTCCTTGGATGTGCCAGTCCAGGTTTTTGTTGTTTCCCTCCTTTCCTTCTGACCCTCAGTGTTCTGACAACGTTTTTGGCATAGACATACCAAAGGTAGAAATGTCGCGCTGTGATTGGCCACTTGAGTGGCAGCGAGGGACATGAAGGAGTCGCATGAGTGACGTCACTTGGGCATCGACGCAGCGTGCCTTCAGCATTTCCTGCGCACTACCGCCCCCTTTTGCACACACATCGCTCCAATGGACTGCCAATGAGGCATCTATTTATTGAGTGGTGCAATCACTCCTACAACCAGCAATGTCCGTATGTGGCCATGAGCACGAGTATATGACTTATTAGTACCAGTACCAACCCTGATTGCTAACTTGAGTCCACCTGTGTCACGTTCAGTCCCGGCCAATCGTGTGTTGATTGTAGTTTAGTTTCACCTGCGTTCAGTTGTAGTCTGTGACTATTTAAGCCTCCCTGTGTTCAGTGTTCCCTTCAATGTGTTCCTGAGGTCATGCGTATTTGTCCCGCTACGCTGCATTGTGAGTTTCATAGTCATTGGACTTCCTTCGTCCCTTAAGACTGCTTGGTTCTGGTTCTCACCTGACACACTGTGACAGTCAGTGTTGTGGTTCGTGGTGTGGTTCCTCGGTATTGTCAGTAGTTCTGTGGTGTGGTGTGTTGTTGAGCTTGTAGATCTGCTATTTCAGCATGCAAGTTGATGCAATCAAGTGTAAAATGACTTGTGTCTTTTATTTATACTGGATCTCTCGTCCACTATAGTCCCTTCCTAACATTTTAGTTTAATTTATATATATATATTTTTTTTTAACGAAATTGTCAGTATATTTAGTCTTAGTTTTAGTCATCATAGCTTAGTTTTCATTTTACTCGACAAAATCAACACTAGGGTATGTACCCTCACAAAGAACATGTAGTAATCTTGGTCTCTAAACTGCCTCCCCCTGGCCAGGCCAGCCGCGGGGCGCCTGATGGAGGGGAAAGGCACTGGCCGGAAATAACGTGTTCCTTCCACACGTTACGTTCAACCAGGGAAGCTCCCCCCTGTCAGGTGAAAATAAACGGCTCGGACTCCTCACGCATTGAAGGAAGCATGAGGTCAGTCCGTTGCTCTCCCCAGGTTGGCGGAGGGAGTGTAGAGCCCAGGATTACATTAGATAATTGACACTGGGTGACCAAATGGGTTACAAAATCGTGGGATCAAAATGATAAAAGAAAGAAAAACACTGGTTTTGGGACATGGTGTAGTGGCAGTCAGTCACCCAGTAGTCTCGCGTAGCCAGACAACTATTCCACAATCTCCGAATGCTATATAGTCTTGAACTATAGCCTCCATGAACTTTTTTTTTGTATTTTCTTTTCTGCTAAGCAACAAGCTATATATGCTTAGATGATTTCTATTTCTATTAGAATTAATTTGCGCGACTGTAAAGGCGAAACGGAAGTGGGGAGGAAGCTCCAGACTGTATGATGAAGCATTTGGAAATTGGGAGAGTCAACAGTCTGGTAACGCGAGACCAGTCACCCAGCGATGCTCGGTATGTCGGCCTCTGGCTTTGTGTCTGCTTCGATACTACGGTGGACGTTGGTTTGTCTGCACCCCCCCCCCCCCCCTTCCCCCAGATTAAAACCAGATTAATCCCTTTCCAAACTTTAGACTGGGCCGGGCCCTCTACTCCTAGACTAAACTGAAAGGAGCTGTGGATGGAGACGGTATAGACGCCCCCTGGTTGACTCCATGATTTCAGTCGTCGGGAGCCGTGGCATATAATGAGGCGTACAGAAAAACCACCCGCGTGTGTCGATTATATGCTTGGGGCTTCGAGTGGCCATGTTTGTGTGTGTGTGGACAGGAAATGGTAAACCCATGTGGTCATCATCTGTACACCGCCCGCCTTCTGTGTGTGTGTGTGTGTGTGTGTGTGTGTGTGTGTGTGTGTGTGTGTGTGTGTGTGTGTGTGTGTTGTAAGCATGAGTCATGAGTGTGTGCACGGATTTGTACTGCATGCATTGTAGCTACAGTATATATGTGAGGGTGTGTGCATGTGTGCTGTGCGTATTTGCTGTGTGCGCGACTGCTGTGTGTGTGTGTGTGTGTGTGTGTGTGTGTGAGTGTTAGTGTTAGTGTTAGTGTTAGTGTTAGGGTTGTTTGTGTTTGTGTGTGTGTGCGCACGCGTGTATGCACGCACGCACATGTGTGCCATGCGTGGGGACTGCCCACTGGGCGACTTTGGCTCAAGAGGTAGAGCAGGTCGTCCAATGATCCGTGGGTCAACGGTTGGAATCCCGGCTCCTCCTGTCTACATGTCGAAGTGTCCTTGGGCAAGACACTGAACCCCAAATTGCTCCCGGTGTGGTTGGTACCTTGCATGGCTTCCGCTGCCATCGGTGTATGAATGTGTGTGTGAATGGGTGAATGTAATGCACAATCTATGTAAAGCGCCTTGGATAAAGCCGCTATATAAATGCACCATTTACCATTTACCCATACAGTAGATCCGAAGTCCGAACATGCGCTGCTGGTCGGCGAACATGCTCTGCTGGTTGGCGAACATGCGCTGCTGGTTGGCAAACATGCGCTGCTGGTTGGCGAACATGCGCTGCTGGTTGGCGAACATGCGCTGCTGGTTGGCGAACATGCGCTGCTGGTTGGCGAACATGCGCTGCTGGTTGGCGAACATGCGCTGCTGGTTGGCGAACATGCGCTGCTGGTTGGCGAACATGCGCTGCTGGTCGGCGAACATGCGCTGCTGGTTGGCGAAACATGCGCTGCTGGTTGGTGAACATGCGCTGCCGGTTGGTTGGCGAACATGCACTGCTGGTTGGCGAACATGCGCTGCTGGTTGGCGAACATGCGCTGCCGGTTGGTTGGCGAACATGCGCTGCTGGTTGGCGAACATGCGCTGCCGGTTGGTTGGTGAACATGCACTGAACTGAACTGCTGGTTGGTGAACATGCACTGCTGGTTGGTGAACATGCGCTGCTGGTTGGCGAACATGCACTGCTGGTTGGCGAACATGCACTGCTGGTTGGCGAAACATGCAATGCCGGTTGGCGAACATGCACTGCTGGTTGGCGAACATGCACTGCTGGTTGGCGAAACATGCGCTGCCGGTTGGCGAACATGCACTGCTGGTTGGCGAACATGCACTGCTGGTTGGCGAAACATGCGCTGCCGGTTGGCGAACATGCGCTGCCGGTTGGCGAACATGCGCTGCTGGTTGGCGAACATGCACTGCTGGTTTGCGAACATGCACTGCTTGCGGGTATGTTTAGGTTAGGGTTAGAGATAGTGGGTTAGAAATTTAGGGAACAATGGGAGGTCGATTCAATGACATGGATGGCACCCCATGCCTTGAGTGCCCTGTGTGTCTGCATGCATGTGTGCGTGCCCGTGTGTGTGTGTGTGTGTGTGTGTGTGTGTGTGTGTGTGTGTGTGTGTGTGTCCATACGGTCACAGTAACGGCGGTTCGGTGTGGACATGGAGTCTCCCGGTGGTATCAGGGGGATCGGTGACTCAAGGAAATCAGGACACACTCTAAATTTGTCACTGCAGCATAACCCACATACTGGCAGCATGCAGGCTCCCCTATTCAACACACACACACACAGTCTCTCCTCCAGCTCTCCACACACACACACAGTCTCTCCTCCAGCTCTCCTGGCTTTTCACCACTCTAGTAGCTGCTCTTTGTGCGTATACCTCGGGCGCACACACGCACACACGCACGCACACACAGTGGTGCAAATTAATAGCCTGCATCCTGCATCCTTAGACTCACTAAATTGAGAAAGGACGCAATCATGATGTCACCCTCCTAGGATGCAATACTGTACTCGGTACTGTACTCTAATGTCGTTGAAGTAAGACTCATAAAACGTCCTAAAAGACCACACCTGGGTCCCGGGACCCATTACATTGAAAACCTATTTACATCACTGCACGCACCCACGCACGCCACGCATGCACGCAAATGTGTCACCTAGGTGGATAATATGGAAATGGGATAGAAATAAGAACGTTTAAAGTGTGTAGTGAGCGGTGGCAAAAGGCGGGCCTATCAATAGAAGCCTCGGTTTGCGGGGTCTCGTTCCATAGCTTTAGTGGCAGAGCTGTGAGGATGACGTTGTCGAGGATTAACCGTGTAGGCCAGTGGTTACCAAAAGTTGTGGGCAGTGCACCCCCCTGTTACCTCCCAACCTCGAAGGTTGGGAGGTGATGTTCTTCCTCTTTTGCACTAGGTATGTTGGTGTGTGGTTTTTTAATGTTGTACGGGTCACTGTGTGCCTTTGTTGTCTTGTATTGTGTATTGTCTTGTATTGTATTGTATTGTATTGTATCTGTATGCTGCAGGGCGGGTCCTTGGGGTCCAAGACAAATTTCTCCCTTGGGAGACAAAATAAAGAAACCTTGACCTTGACCAAGCGGACCCACCCCCCTGTTACCTCCCAACCTAGCTGACACACCCCCCTGTTACCTCCCAACCTAGCTGACACGCCCCCTGTTACCTCCCAACCCAGCTGACACGCCCCCTGTTACCTCCCAACCTAGCTGACACGCCCCCTGTTACCTCCCAACCTAGCTGACACACCCCCCTGTTACCTCCCAACCTAGCTGACACGCCCCCTGTTACCTCCCAACCCAGCTGACACGCCCCCCTGTTACCTCCCAACCTAGCTGACACGCCCCCTGTTACCTCCCAACCTAGCTGACACGCCCCCCTGTTACCTCCCAACCCAGCTGACACGCCCCCTGTTACCTCCCAACCTAGCTGACACGCCCCCTGTTACCTCCCAACCTAGCTGACACACCCCCCTGTTACCTCCCAACCTAGCTGACACACCCCCCTGTTACCTCCCAACCTAGCTGACACGCCCCCTGTTACCTCCCAACCTAGCTGACACGCCCCCCTGTTACCTCCCAACCTAGCTGACACACCCCCCTGTTACCTCCCAACCTAGCTGACACGCCCCCTGTTACCTCCCAACCTAGCTGACACACCCCCCTGTTACCTCCCAACCTAGCTGACACACCCCCCTGTTACCTCCCAACCCAGCTGACACGCCCCCTGTTACCTCCCAACCTAGCTGACACACCCCCCTGTTACCTCCCAACCTAGCTGACACACCCCCCCTAGATGGAGAGTTACATTTATGAACATATCTTTATATGCAACATAATATGTTTATATCATATATGTGACATGTTATTCAAAATTGGCTGCCTGCCTGCATATATTTATATCTCTACATTATGTACATATCCATATACCGTATGTGGACATATATAAGCTATATATATATCCACATATATGCACATACTATAAGGCATATATTCTGCATATACTTGCCATATATTGGCATATATGTTCATATATTTAAAATAACACCATATCACCACCATTAGCCTTTTCGTGTCACGCGCCCACTAGGCCTAGAGGGTGCTCCCGCACCACAGGGGGTAGCATGAACCCCTGGTGTACAGTAGTCCTCTAAGCCAGTGACATCTATAGGTACCTCTCTGGAAGGAACGAAGTGTACTGTATTGTACTGTCCTGTACCTCCTATATGTAGCCTATTGTTTAAAACTGTGTATATAAGGAGTTGTATCATTCTGTATGTATAATCCAAGGATGTGTAGGTCTATAGGTCTGTATTTATTTGAATGTCCGTTCAGGACTAATCTCACAAACCACTGGACCAATCAGTGCCACATTTAGCACGTATTAATAGGCCACCGAAGTATACCTCCACAGAGTAGCCGTGTGTGTGTGTGTGTGTGTGTGTGTGTGTGTGTGTGTGTGTGTGTGTGTGTGTGTGTGTGTGTGTGTGTGTGTGTGTGTGTGTGTGTGTATGTGTGTGTGCGCGTGTGTGCGTGTGTGTGCTTGCGTGCGTGCGTGCGTGCATGCGCGGTATGCATGGCTGTTGAGTGATATCCAACGAGCACTGCCAAACTCTGACACTTACAGGAAAAAAATAACGTGCACAGAATTTCTTGACAGGACGAAGCTCATAACATGTCTACGGTGGATTTTTATGATACAAAAACTTTACAGATTGAAATAATTTAATTTAATAATTCAAGCTTTTCCGTACAGCTGCAATGTTCGGAATGAGTTTGACGTTGTGTAATACAATCAGATAGGACTTTTCTGTTTGGATGTACGGGGCTGTCAATGGGAAGTTGCACCTAGTTAGCACCTTGCTGGCAAGATGGCCAACGCGGTCTGACTATCGTCAATAAGGCTGAAACCTTCATGCTCACATATCCACGTTTTTCCCTGCCAACGTACTGGGGCTCCTTGTGTTTGTGCTTTGCTTCCTTCAGGTCGTGTTGCTATATCTGCTTATTTATAAGCAACCTTTGACCTTTGACTTTTTTCTGTAAAGTCACTTGCAAATAAATGATTGGTAGTTGCTGGTTGATGTTTTTTTGGGCTTGATTCTAAAGTGTATAGCAGTTGCTTATTTGGGCTTGCTATCTTGCTTCCACATTTCTTCACATCAAGGAACCCCAGATTAATATGTAATTGTCCACGGACATCCATCTGAACATATTTTGTGCCTTTCTTTTTTTTTTTTTTTTTTTTAAGATATTTTTTTGCGGCTTACGCCTTTATTGATTTTTTAAGGGATAGAAAGTAGGCTGACAGGAAACGGGAGAGAGATGGGGGGATGACATGCGGTAAAGGCCGTGTCGGGTCCGGGAGTCGAACCCGCGGCACACCGCGACTGGATCACCAGTCCGGTGCCCAGACCGTTACGCTACGGCCTGGGCCCCTTTCTTATTAAAATGTTTAAAAAATATTCAAAATATTTCGATTTTATTCTCAATGTGTTGAATGTCGCCTGTGAGCTTGTAGATCAGCTATTTTCATTTGAGCATGTTTTCATATAGACCAGCTGGCCACTTGTTTCTCTTGCAAAACTGGCAACACAGCAAGAGAAAGAGGAACTTATGCACATACACAAATGCAATGCACTATGGGCTGTAAGAAAAAGGTGAATACAGTCATAGCACACATTCCACATGGGAACGGCGTGGATCCACATGAGAGAGCCCTGCTGTTCCCATGTGCATCCCGAGGTGCACATGGTTACATTATCCCCCCCCCCCCCCCCCCCCCCCCATGCACCCCTCGTTTTAGCGGCTTTGAAATTTATTTTATTTTTTTCACAATGGAAGTCCAAGAAGGGGGTCGGATCGGGGCTGAAATCCACAACCATATGTGGAGGTATATATGTAATGTCACATAGATGTCATCATACATGGTTTTCAACCCTTTTTGTATCAAGGGCCATTATTTATTCAGCGTTTACTTTGAGCCACGGACCACCGTAGCCTCTCAGACCCAAAACATAGAAGGTTTTGTTGTCGTTGGATAGTATTTTGTCCGCAATTCCATGCTGTGTTGATGTTGGTACCATTAGGAGAAATAACAGGCAAACGTTGATCAAAATAACAATTATTCTACAGTCTCTAATTGTGTAGACTTCTTGTACGTTAAGTAATGCAGATGTTTAACATTAATTTAACTACCCATAAGCCCGTAAGGGTTTCACTTTACGCTCTCAAGAGTTAAAGATCTAGAAGGGTCCATTTGGCCACACCAACTCTCCATCATTCAGCTATAGGGACCACCTGGATCCCCCTCAAGGACCACTGGTGGTCCCCGGACCACTGGTTGAAAACCACTGGGTTAGAAGCATGCCCGTTTATTTAATTGAATTGAATTATAACCACGCAGTCACGCACTGCGTTCAGCAGCATACTGTTCCGTCAGGTTGTGTGATAATTTGCCAGCATCCCATTAAATAGGAATTCTGCTCAAATTAAAACCCTCTGCATAGTTAAGTCACACAGTGCATTCTCCCCCCCCCCCCCCCCCTCCACATGTGCAGCCCACACTATGCTGCACTGGCTGAGCCAAAAGGATTACATTCTTTCAGAGACACTTTTGATTATATTACTATTTCACTACAGTGAATTATATTTATTATGTCAGTAACCAGCCGATAATAATACATTAGCCTAAAGGCTAATATAACTTGTCAACACCGTCTGCTAGTTTTGGCTATAGCTATAGTTATCATGTGGAATTTAGCTCTATTGAGCATGCTATAATTGTAAAACTGTGTCTTTTATACATATGTTTGTAGTATTTGTCTGTATATGGGGCATTTTGTTATGCAAATTAGAAGGTCAAAAACAAGAATTGTCACTTGGGAACCATGTTTCTTCCGATTCAGCACCCTTGAATGATGTAAAATGGCCTGGTTCCCCACTTTGCCCCAAAACGCCTCTAACCTCCTTATAGAAGGCCTTTTTTCTGAAACCCCACCAGTCTATGTACTGTACTGTTAATGTCATAGTGTATATACTGTAGTCATAGCACTTTATAGTATATGTATAGTATTGTATAGTATATATGTACAGTATAGTTTATATGTATAGTTTCATATAGAGATTCTACTGTTACGTTCTTAGCTTACGCATGTTTCATGAAAACTACTTTTTATGTATGTGATGTATTGCCATGCTTTTTTGTTCTTGCTTAATGTAAATCGCTCTGGCTTAAGAGCGTCTGCTAAATGCCTAAATTGTAAATTGTATAGTGTTGGGTATAGTGTTGGGTCCAAGTTATGGACTTGGGCCCATTCCTTTAATCCTATTAACTCTTGCATACCACATGTTATGGATCAGCTTTAAGGCCACTGTCTGTCTTCTGTCTTAAGTGGGTTGTCCAGATATATATTATGCATATATATTAGGGCTGGGACTAATTGCGATTAATTTAGATTAATTAACTACAGAAAAATTAATCGCGATTAACTACAGATAAATTAATCACACCTTTTTTTTCACCGCGGAACGTTTCTCACTGGGCGCTTTTCTATAGTACTGAAAACTGGAAATAATAAAAAGACACCCCATTTTGTGTTGCCTAGAACTGGAGGTCTGACAAAAAACAGTAACAATATGAAATAAGTACAGCTTTGTGATGTCACTGAGATGTACTTGTTACTGTTACTAAAAGAATTTCAGACCTCCAGTTCTAGGCAACACAGAATGGGGTGACTTTTTTATTATTTCCACAACAGGTATATTAATGACAGTAAAATGTTGAAAATGAGTGGTATCCTGTAGTCACTATTCATTGATTCACTGGGATACCAAAAAATATAAAAAAAAAGGTTTCTCGCTGTTCTCGGGTTGAATATTGATATGCGATTAAAATGCGATTAATCTAGATTAATTAATCGCAAAGCCTCTGATTAATTAGATTAATTATTTTAATCGAGTCCCAGCTCTAATATATATACTTTAACGCTGTACATCTGACTCTGTATTCATTGCTTCAGAGCTTTCCCCTCATTTAGAGAGAGAGAGAGAGAGAGAGCATTAACGTGCTGGAATGTCAGGAACCATTGTATGGAAATGTTTTCGCATGACTGCATGGGTTTTTTCAAATATATATAGGCCTATATCGAGCATATTGTACTTAAGCAAATCACGACATATCTGTTGTGGGGGCGAGAGAGCATCACCCGTGATGTAGGGAGAAGAACGGGTCCGGGTAAGTGACGGGGGACCTATACAGTCACAGGGGGGCGATGCGGAGGCATATGGCAGTTGTTAAGTAAAGCGAGAGAGAGACAGAGACACAGAGAGAGAGACAGAGAGACACAGAGAGAGAGAGAGAGAGGGATGGGGGACCTTCAGCATATCGCCAGAGGGCCCAGAAAGAGTGAAGTGTGATGGAAAAGGGAGGACAGGAGGTGGGGTGAGAGGGGGGGGGGGGGGGGCAGTCAGTCAGTGCGGGGGGAGAGAGAGAGTGAGAAAAGGAGAGAAAGGAGGAGAGCGAGACGCGGGTGAAGAGCGAGCGAGGGAGAAGGAGTTGGACTGGGTGCGGGGGCGGGGCGTTGTAGTGGCGGAGGCTGCGGGGCTGATATTTAATGTGATGAATGAGTTGTGACAGTGCGCCTCTAACCTCCTCCTGACCAGCGAGGGGGAAGGCCACGGAAATAGAAAAAGTGGTATACGGCTTAAAACGGCATTATATATGTATAGCGAGTGAAGCGCTGAAGAGGGTTAGGGGGATGCGAGCATGATGCACCAATGGGGGGAGGCGTGGAGAAGGAACAGGAGGACATGCAGGCTTTAGGAAACTTCATATACTGTAGACCAGAGATTCTCCAACCTTTTGGATTGCAAGTCAAGTCAATTTTATTTATAAAGCACGTTTAAAAAAACGACGAGGTTTGGGCTATGCTGCAGTGTATAAAAATCACACCCGTTTGAAGTGAGGGGCGCTCTTATCATCGTCATCATGACGTAAAATAGTCCATCTTGCGCCTCCCTTATCCCTAATCCCTTTTTTTACTATTTTGAAAAACATTTTAAAATAGTTCAACTAGCCGATCTACATCTACACGTGAGCTTGTAGATTTGAACTATTTTAAATTTTGTTTAAATAGTAAAAAATGGCAAATACGTTTAGGGATAAGGGTTAAGGGATGAAGCAATATATAGACCTAAATATATGTCTATTTGCTCAGACACTGACGTATAATTGTCCATTCATCATTGTCAACAGGGAATTTTGTTTTCGCTTGGAATATTAACGCTTCTAAAGAGAGGTCAGACTTATTATTAGCGCAACAAGGTAGTAATGGAACATTTCACCTCCTGGTAGTAATGGAACATTTCACCTCCTGGTTTTGGGGGGAAATGGAAGGCCGGGGCTTTTCAGAGTAAAATCTGCCTCATCTGCTGGGCCTTTATTTTTGAAAGATTTCGGGGCATAATAGAGGCGTGGGCGTGCACAAGACATTTAGAGGGGCAGGTGCTCAAGTGAAAAAAGGGCACCTTGTGCAGCACGTGGAACCGGAATTGTGCAGCGCGTGGAATTTTGGGGCCTAAATAATATATTAGAAGTGTTGTATCAAGAATTGATAAATGTCGACATGGTCCACATACTGTACACTACTACAGTGTACACTGTACAAAAAAATATAGAAAAATATATTTTTATTTTATTTATTTATTTTCAAAAGGGCACATTTGTCCAGAGGGAAACGTGTCTATCTGTGCACGCCACTGAGTGGCGGGCGGCCCTTTGATATGGAGAGAGGAGGATGATATGATGCGGGACTCAGTGAGCAGAGCAGAAACAAAGCAATGTGAGTGAAATGACGTGTGTTATTATGTGTAGAGAGAGAGAGAGAGAGAGGGGGGAACGAGCACCATGCGGCAACGTGTGAACAATTTACTGTACCCCATTCTGTGAACTACACAAAAGGCGAGGAAAGAGAGAGAGAGAGAGAGACGGGTACAAAGAAACAATGGAGACTGTTTCTGCGTTGTCACGTCTTCCAGGGACGGCTAATTGCAACTTGTCACCACACACGTGCACAGTGGAACAATAATGTTTTTCTCTCTTCCCCCCCCTTTATTGGACAGTGAGATGGTCGGTGGTGGGCCACACCAACGTGTTTTACTAGTATCTGCTTCACTATCTTTCTTTCTTTAACCTGTATTTATTCAGGGGAGTCAGTCGAGAGCAAGCTCTCTTTTTCCAATAACGCCCTGATTTTACAGTACACATAACATACAATATAAACACAGATACATTACAGGATAAGAAACAATTCAGAGTGAACAAGTACAGCTAGATCTCAGATGGATCCTTACAAGTCTTTTAAAACGTTCAAGTGAAATCAAGTTGTTCAGTTTTAAAGGAGAATTCCATGCTAGAATGCTTTCTTATCTTTCTTACCTTTCTTTGTAGTTGTTACGTCCCCACCAAAGAGGTCCAGGTGTTTTTTTGTGCAAAAACTCCTTATTGGCTATTTTCCCTACCATAAGCCCTCAATGAATTGCATTGCATTGAATGGGAATTGAATGGGGCTATGGGGTGTTATGCTTATTTCCATTGAAAGAAGTAGTAAAGTGTGCCGCTTGGGATATTATTTACATTATGAAGAGAGGATATATACAAAGAATATAATAATATAATATAATATAATTTTTATAATTTTATATAATATAATTTTGAGCAATGCAAATAAGCGAATTAGCACAACACCCCATAGCCCCATTCAATTCCCATTAAATTCAATGCAATTCATTTAGGGCTTATGGTAGGGGAAATAGCCAATAAGGAGCTTTTTCACAAAATAACACCTGGACCTCTTTGGTGGGGACGTAACAACTACAAAGAAAGGTAAGAAAGCCTTTTAGTATGGAATTCTCCTTTAAGATTGATTGTAGAAAATGTAGACAGTTCCACATGTGAGGTGCATAGTAATGAAAGGCTGTTTTACCCACTTCGGAATTCACAATGGGGACTTCTAACATGAGTTAGTTTTGGGATGTAATAGGCTGCTAAGATATGTAGGCATTTTCTTAAGTAAGGCTTTGTAGATAAAAACAGTGCAGTGCTGTTCTCGTCTCTTAGCCAATGAAGGCCAACCAACCTTTTCAGTCCTACAGTGATGGGTGAGGAACCCATCTCCAGTTATAAACCGGAGGGCAGAGTGGTAGATTGTGTCGAGTGGTTTTAGTGTGCGCTCGCTCGCTCGTGCGTGCGTGCGGGTGTGCGGGCTAATTTAAATGATGAATATATCAAGGTTTTCAACTGGCGAACGTTTTCCCTGTTGTTCCACCTCAGAGGAAAGCCTGGACTGTGTTACAAAATTGCCATGTGATCCAGTCGGGAGCGGATGATATCGTTACATCATGTTGTAGTCATTGTTGTGTGTAGTCATCAGGTTGGAACCCTCA
Organism: Protomyctophum parallelum; assembly: GCF_964188405.1. Classification (NCBI taxonomy): domain Eukaryota; kingdom Metazoa; phylum Chordata; class Actinopteri; order Myctophiformes; family Myctophidae; genus Protomyctophum; species Protomyctophum parallelum. Next base: position 24,738,006 of record NC_139716.1, on the reverse strand, counting down.
AGGGGGTGGCGGTGGCTCAGGGGTAGAGTGGCTGGATGGTAACCACAAGGTTGCCAGTTCGAACCCGGGCTCCCCCAGAGTAGTGTTGAAGTGTCCTTGAGCAAGACACTGAAGCTCCTGATGTCATGACGCCTGATGCCATGCAAGGCTGGTGCCTTGCATGGTTTCCGCCGCCATCGGTGTATGAATGTGTGTGTGAATGGGTCAATTGATGCACAATCTATGTATTTATAAAGCGCCTTGGATAAAGGCGCTTTATAAATCCACCATTTACCATTTAATCTGGAACTTCCTTTCCCTCAAACCGGAAGATAACAATGAAAGCGTGACTCTCATAGCTATATCTGCGTCTTTTATTGGGGAAAATCGGTTTGAGGGATAGGAATTAGTTTAACACCCTATACCCAAAACCCTAAACCTATAACCTCACAGGAAGCCACGGGTTCGTTTTAACCTGCCACACATGTCAGGAGCCATGGGTGAATTTTAGTTGTAACTTGTAACACAGTGGTTCCAAAACGTTTTCATGTCAAGGACCCCCATTTGAAAAAATATGCTAGTGACCTTCCATAAGAGAAGATGTGTACGGCTCTAGCAGTGATTCTCAACCAGTTTAATTTCAAGGACCCCCCAGTTTGACATGCATTTAGTCTACGGAACCAACGGTCATTTATATCTTGAGACCCCAATTTATATTGTAAAATCACTGTTAATTTAACTCTTGAGAGTGTACAAATGGAACCAACAGGTCCATTTGGTTCCATTTGTACACTCTCAGAGTTACAGACCCATATAGGGTCCATTTGGTTCCAAACTATCATTTAGCTGGGGACTCCCTGCACTCCCTCAAGGACCCCTGGGGGTCCCCGGACACCACTTTGGGAACCACTGGTTGTAACCAGCCACACATGTCGGGAGCGACGGTGTTGTTGGAGTAATCTGGTAAGAGAGTGACGACACTAGCGTTTACTCCCATTTTAACAATGGGATAGTTCCAATGTTTGTAACTATCTAGTGGCCATAGGCACCCGCTTTGTGGCGAGATCAAAGCGTGTCACTGACTCGCCACTCTGTTACTACTATTCCACTCGGGTTGGACTATAACGCCCGTCGGACTGTTAGCAAAACAGTCTATTAGTATGTCTAACCAACATGAGCACGCTGCAGTCTCGGCGGCCATGCCTTTTGGCCTGCACGGCGGAGACAATTATAGACTTAAGAGCGGCTGAGATTGCGAGAGAGAGAGAGAGAGAGAGAGACAGACAGAGGGGGGGGGGGGGTATTGGTAATAATCAGAGAGAGAGAGAGAGAGAGAGAAAGACTGAGCTAGACAATGACAGCCACTGTACTGTATAGTTCTGGTCGGGGCAGCGAGTGGAAGCCTGGGAGATGACTCATACTGTAGGGTGGAATGAGGAGGGTGAGGAGAGGAGAGAGGGGGGGGGGAGGGGAGAGCAGAAAATAGAAGTCATGAGTGAGGAGGGGGAGAGGAGGGGGGGGGGGGGGGTGAGACCCTTTGGGGTGAAGTTGCCTGTCTGATCTCCTAGTTGTTCCCTCCTGAGTCAGCTTTTAATGCTCTCCCCTCCCTCCTCTCTCTCTCTCTCTCTCTGCCTCTCTCTCTCTCGTTCTGTTTTCCTCTCGTTGACACCACCCTCTATCTTTTCTCCACACACACTCCTTCGTTCCTCCTTCCGGCGGCATTCATTCAGTGTAGCGGAGATAAGCTATCGTATGATCAAAGATTGCATTCCGGCGCTGCAGTTGGGGGAGGGGGGGCTGGGGGGGGATGCAGTTTTTAATCAATTAGCTGTCAAGCCGCATGCATGAATGCATGCATGCAGCTCTCACTGTACAATAATATTCTACATATCCAGCCACGTACTGCTCACAACGTGCCTGAATTAAATTTATTATTATTATTATTAGTACACAAAGAGAAAATGATGCCTTTGAGTGATTACGAATGTCCTTATCCGTCCCTCTGACTCGGTGGTGTTTCAACCACTGGTCCGGCCGGCGTGGACCACCAGTGAGTTGGTCTTTAAAGGACAACTTTAGTTTTTTTCAACCAAGGTTCATGTTTTAGGTTGTTATTAGAGAAACTAAAAGGTGAGTGTTAATTCTCTTTCATTTGCTGCTTTCCTTCGTTTTGGGGATTTTAGCAGTTTTTGACAGGGGGCGGGGGCATTCGAGCATGGGGCTAAATATGTATTTTTTTACAAAATATTATGGTGATTTATTTTTTTATTATTTACTATAGTCCTAATAAACCCCAAGAAATTACATCTGGCCACAAAAGATCACAGGATCTATTGAATGTGACAAACTGACATATTGAGCCTATACAGTATAAGCCTTCCCCCAGTAGGCTACCTTCACATTCAGTAGATCATGTGATCTTCTGTGGCCAGATGTAATTTCCTGGGGTTTATTAGGACTATAGTAAATAATAAATAAAGAAATCACCATCAAATTTGGTAAAAAAAATACATATTTAGCCCCATGCTCGAATGCCCCTGTCAAAAACTGCTAAAATCCCCAAAACGAAAGAAAGCAGCAAATAAAAGAAAATGAACACTCACCTTTTAGTTTCTCTAATAACAATTAACAACCTAAAACATGAACCTTGGTTGAAAAAAACTAAAGTTGTCATTTAAGGGGTTCCAGGTGGTCCCTATAGGCTAGCATCCCAGATCTTTAACTCTTGAGAGTGTAAAAATGAAACCACCAAATGGACCCGTATTTCGGGTCTATTTGGTTTCATTTCAACGCTCTCATGAGTTAAATTATTGTTACACATCTGCATTCGTTAATTTTCAAGAAGTCTACACAACTAGAGAATGTAAAATAATTGTTGTTTTTGCCTGTTATTATCGCTCCTATGATACCAACATCCAATACCCCAAAATCTTATCCAATGATAACAACATTCTTTAGTGTTGTTGGGTCTGCACGTCTAAATCTCATCAAATGGTGGTCCGTCCGTCTGTCCGTCCGTATGGCTCAA
>NC_139716.1:24724999-24732499 GCF_964188405.1 Protomyctophum parallelum | reverse complement strand
CATGCCGGAAGGCAGCATTCAGGAGAATGTTTTTTTTTCTCCGAAGTCTCCTGAACTTGAACACAGCATTTTGCGTTGAACAAATGTGTTTAGAAATCCACTTGCTAAAGAGTGCTGTTTTTTGTTTGTTTATTCTTTGTGGACCATGGACATGAACGCTTGAGATTATTACTTTGAAATAATTTGCGGTTTTCAAAATATATAACTTAAAGCACCCAATGCATTAAATGGTAGCAACAGCTAAGAACACGAGTCTATATAATTTACAATGCTCTTGTAAGCTCTGGAGAGGGACGTTTGGAGCTCTCTGGTGGAGCTGTTGCCCCCGTGACCCGACTACGGATAAGCGGTTGAAGATGGATGGATGCTCTTGTAAACCAGATTCTAATACATACCGCCCTCTGTCATACGTTGACTATTCGAACATTTTTGGTAACTTAAAGGCCCCCCCACCCATGGTGCGGTCCCGTGAAAGGACCTAGTATAGGCGTACGATGAAGTACATGTTAGTGCTGAAGTGGTTCTAAGCCTGTGTGTGTCTCTCCCAGCCTGGCCCAGGTACCGTGTGCTCCGGGTCCAGGACTTGGGACAGTACAACCTGGAGATTCTGTCGGCCGACCTGTCCGATGACTCCCTGTATGAGTGCCAGGCCCCCGACGCAGCGCTCAGGTCCCGGAGGGCCAAGCTCAACGTCCTTAGTACGTGTAACGTACAGATAACATGCTATCTGTCATCTTGTATTATTGTGTGTATGCCCATAATTGTCCCTATATTGAAGCCCTTCCTGGCTCAATGTGTCAAAGTGTTTGTGAGCTAATTATAATAATTAATATATGTGAAACAAAAGTAATAATAATTATAATGCCGTTTTAAATGCTGGATCTGTCTGCCAAGATTAAAACCAGTTGGAATGTTTGCAGTGGAGATTCTGTTACATGTGTATTTTTCAGGTGCGTGCGTGCGTGCGCGTGTTTCTAAATGTATGTATGTGCTCTCCTCTCCAGTCCCCCCAGACGACCCCGTGATAAGCGGGGGTCCGGAGGTGCTGCTCAACGCCGGGGACTCCTACAACCTGAGCTGTGTGTCCCGCGGGGCCAAGCCCACCTCCACCATAGAGTGGCTGAAAGATGGGCTGCCTGTGGAAGGGGCGTCCAGTACCACTGTAAGCATTAAGCGCACGCACGCACGCACGCACGCAAGCAAGCACGCACGCACGCACGCACGCACGCACACACACACACACACACACACACACACACACACACACACACACACACACACACACACACACACACACACACACACACACACACACAAACCAGAAGTGATCTGCAGTAAAGCCAGTGGAAGCCAGGACAAGTAGCTCAGCCCTATTACACATTGTTCTTGGGGGCAGAACTGGACAGCTGGCACAGACAACACACACACACACACACACACACACTCACACACGCGCACGCGCACACACGCGCTCGCGCACGCGCACACACGCCCACACACGTTAAAATAAAAACAAAATAAAATAAAAACCTGGCTACCGACTCACCGAGGCTAGCCTTCTGACAACAAAGGCGCTCCTTTATTTAGGCGATTTTATTAATGCAATTTTGAAAACGTTTGGGCATGTTTAAGCCAGTTAACCTGAAGCCGGAAAAAAAGCAGATCTCACAAAGCGTGTGAAATTGCTAAACAACTACTAAACCCCGACGCCTCAACATAAGCCCTAAAAATCCCAATCATAATCCTAACCACACAACCTTTTTCCTAATTTTCTAGTCTCCCCAAATGTTTTTGATCGATAAAAAAAACATTTTCAATGGCTCTCACAATGTCTATACTCAGCTTATACTTGCGGGGAGTAAGTATAGTCATACAAACACACACACACACACACACACACACACACACACAGTATTCACATAACACGTCTTTGGATATTATTTTTTCATGGCCGGCCCCCCTGGGGGTCAATAATAATGAGTGTCAGTAACTGACGGACTGACTCTCCATCATTGAAAGGAGCCAGAGCACAACAACGGTCTCTATCCCTCAGTGTTCTGCAAACAGCCATGCGATGTGCTCGTATCCCATTTCCCCCGCTCTGCTTTTACCGACAAAACTCGACACGGATCCCTATATGCATCTCCGTTAGTATTATTATGCCACGGCCAGCGATGTGCAGGCATTTCATATTTTACTGGGACAATTCCCTCCAATCTGAAAGGCAGAGCAACTATCTGGATTCTGGACCAAAATCTGAATTGCGCTCATGTTGTCTGATTTGTTTTTACAAATACAGTCCGTAAAATGCTTTAGCCCATTTTGAGCTTGTAGATCTGCTACTTTTGAAAAATCGAAGAACGACTGACATGGAAACTTAGCTTTTTCAGCAAACTGTCAGGATGTAGAAAACATTTTTAGAATCTGATCTCAGGTCAAAATTGGTTAATTAGTGCCCTTTTCCTATACCCTGTTGACTTGCCTGAGTTGCCTCCATCAAACTGTTATTTCACATTAGAGCTTCACTCGTGCTCTCTCGCAATGAACGAGCTAAACGAGCTAAAACTAATTGCGGAGAAGTGAATTTGAGCAGGAATTCAGGTCTGCCACCAGAACAGTCAACTCTGGCACCAGAACAGAACCAGGATTAGATCCCAAATAAGAGCGAAGTGACTTGGCCGGATCTCTAGCTGCCGCCGATCTAGGCTTGACTACCTCGCGTGGGGACAGTCATGTCCTTTTTTTTTATATCTTATCTTTATTAACCACTTAAGCCGAAAGGGTGGAAAAGGCCGTCTGAGAATCTAAAGGTCGCCCTCTTCGCCACCTGGCCCACTCAGTCTGAGAAGATTACAGCCTCTAACTGCTCCCTGGGCGCTGCGTTAATAGTGCCCACTTCTGCTATTAGTCAGGATGGGTAAATGCTGAGGAATTCATTTATTATGCAAATGTGGAGTGACAAAAAAATCACCCCCAAAGTAGTTGGTAGTAAATTATTAATTATTATTACTTAATTGACCCGTGTCCCCCCGGGGTCTATACTTGGCACGCTACTGTTTCCCTCTAATATTTTCCAGTGAATGTTCGCCATAGTCTGAAGACTCATCTCTTCAGACGCCATCTTAGTTTACTTGTTGTAGAACTTGCCCCAACCTCGACGACCTTACAGGCTTATGCAAAGGCTACACTAATGTTGTTATGTAGACGGATGCCAGGTCATTGTTGACAATGACAATTGACAATGAATGGTAGATTGTATATCTTTGCATCTGCCTGCCACTTGCATCTGCCTGTGTCTGCAGCATTTGGTTGAAGATAGTTTTTGGTTTACTCATGAACTTTTTCTCTTTGGCATTTAATTGCACCTGATCGCATTATTTTTTACTATGCCCTATTTGCCTGTGTTCTTTTCGTCTGTGCGCCGATGGGCGCTAGTGGTGATATGCTCTGCCTGTTTCAGCCTGTACATCACTTTGGTCAGCTTCTGTTGTTTTAAAATGTGCTATATAAATAAAGCTTGATTTGATTTGATTTGATTTGATTTGATGAACTCGCTTATTGTAAATCGCTCTGGATTAAGAGCGTCTGCTAAATGCCTAAATTGTAAACTGACAATTGTAAATTAAATGTTCACCTATTATTACATGCCCAGAATTAGAATGCTAAGGGTCACGTGATTAATGCAGTATTGATGGTAGGGAACCAGACATGGTGCTGGCGAGGTACCGGAGAGAGTGACTTTGTCCCCTCTGGAAGGGACGCGCTCGGGCAAGGCCATGTTTACTCATTTCCATTTGTCTTCTCCCTTTCTTTCCCTCATGTCCTCCTTTCCTCAGGAGCTGCTCCCGGACAGGAAGAGGGTGACCACACGGAGCTACCTGCCCATCCTGCCGGTGGACACGGACACGGGGAGGAACTACAGCTGCGTGGCCTCCAACCTGGCCGCCCCCAGCGGCAAGGTCACCACCGTCACCCTCAACGTCCACCGTAAGAGACCTTTCAGAACAGCCTTAACCACCCATTAAGACCTGGAACGCATCTGTGTCACCTTAGCTTTTAACCACTTTAACCATTTTTTTGTTTTTACTTTAAACAATCAATGAATCGATTGTTTACCGGCTTCGATCAATGGAACCAACGTTGTGTACTTGAGGTTCTTATTTTGAAATTAAACGGGTTGAGAATCACTGCTAGAGCCGTAAAAGTCTTCTCTTATGGGGGTCCCTGGCATATCTCTTCAAATGGTGGTCGGCGGGCTAATTATTGTCAATTTGGGGGTGCTTGACATGAAAAAGTTTGGGAACCACTGCACTGCTGGACTGAGTGGATACTTACTGACCACTGCTGACCACCAGCTGTTAGGCTGACGATGGACCCGTTTATTACTTTCAATAGCATTCTCTCTCTTCATCTAACACTCTTTTTGTCATTGATGTCTTGCAGAGTAATCATATTCATTGTGCAATCTAATGTATCCTTCAGCCAATATCACCCCACAATGTCAAAATGCAACTCGTATTTCTGCCTATAATTAAGCAACAATACGGGAGAGAATGAGAATCAACTGTGCATTGGATGATATAAGGTGATTACGTTACATAATGTGAGCAGAGTACCTTTAATGACAGTAGCTATGGCACAGACTAATCAATATGGCATGGCCTCAAGTGTATTATTGCTTCTAGAACATTGCTGCCAGCTTTTAGCAGCAATATTCACCCGCAATGTTGTCAAGAAAAAAAAGCAGCTGTTGTTGCAAACCAAAACCTAGTGTAATAGTGGGTTATTATCATCATTATAAACCCAATCTACAAATATTATATTATGGAATACACACATACAACTTCTTTACTTTCAGTTTGACAGTTTCTACTGCTACGCTTAGACCTGTGGTTTTCAACCCTTTTCATATCAAGGCCCATTAATTATTCAGCATTTGAGCCACAGACCACCAACCACTTGATGACATTTAGCCTCTCAGACCCAAAACGAAAGAATATTTTGTTATCGTTGGATAAGATTTTGTCCACATTTCCACGCTGTGTTGATGATGGTGATACCATAGGAGAGATAACAGGCAAACGTTGATCAAAAATAACAATTCTTCTACATTCTCTCTAAATGTGTATAGACGTATTGTAAATTAAGTAATGCATACAGATTTTTAACAATAATTTAACTCTTGAGAGCGTAAAATGAAAATTAAACCAAATGGACCCAGGAAGGGTCCATTTGGTTTCAGTTTGCTCTATTGGCATGCATATGATCACTTGGACTCTGACAAAACTGCTACAGACTGAGGAGCCGTTCAGTGGACAGGTTGAGAGATTTTCACTGTCACGAGTTCTCTTTCTAGATTAATTTAATCTTTAACCTCCTCCTGTCCCACAGACCCCCCCACAGTGACCCTGTCCATCGAGCCCCGCTCTGTCCTGGAGGGAGACAGGGTGACCTTCACCTGCCAGGCCAGTGCCAATCCCCCCATCATGGGGTACAGGTCTGTAGTAGAGACACGCACGCACGCACACACGCACACACGCACAAACACGCATATCGTTGCTTTTGAGCAGCTAATGTTATGAGCTAACTGGAGCTACAGGAAAAGCCATGACAAAACACCGCGATTGAACACAACAAAAGAATGTCGGAAACGAACGAAAACAACGGCCGGGAGGTTTTGACAGGGAAACATACAAGTAAAAAAATGTATTAAAAAAAGGGGCGGGGGGGACAGATGCACAACGGAGACGGCGCTTGTTTCAGTTAATGATACTCGTGTCATTCTTGTTTTTCTCCCCGCCATCAACATCCTCATCATCGTCAGGTGGGCCAAAGGGGGCGTGGTGCTGCAGGGCGCCAGGGAGAGCGTCTTCACCACCAAGGCCGACCACTCCTTCTTCACGGAGCCCGTTTCCTGTCTGGTGTTCAACGCCGTGGGAAAGACCAACGTCAGCATCCTGGTGGACGTGCACTGTGAGTCCTCCCAGATGTCCACCTCTGCGTGGGACAGTGTCTCATTTCCAATAGACCTTTTCAGGCGTCCCACAAATTGAGACCCTGTCCTACATTGTGACTGGCAGACAGGCGTCAGTGTTCAAATGTCCTAATACAGTAGTTAGTCCCCTAAGAGTTGACTTTCTGTTGTAAAGCACTCTCATTGTCTCTTTTCCTGCAGGATGTGTTTTTAAGCCTGTTAGTTTGGGGATATTTAAGAAATATCTCCAATAGGTTACAGTACCATTTCGGCCATACCACCCATCAACAAAATTATAGGCAATATTAGGCCTATATTGTCGAATATGACACCAATGCATTTAATAGCAACTTAGGCAACACGTTGCTAACCCCATCCTGTCCCGTCCCCCCGTGTCCCACTTGTCCCACACAAGCGATCGATACTTCTGTTCCTCAATTGAACAGTTTGGATCTGGTCACCCTAATCCCTTGTGTGATTTCTGGACTAGAGAGGCGGGTGCCCCTCCCCTCCCCTCCCCTCCCCGGTCACCAAATTTGGAGCGACGCCCCTCTGCACTGTTATTTGTTAGCGAAATACAAGTTGACTCCCACTTCCTATGCCAGGTTTCCCCAAGCTTTTCTTTTTGAGTCGAATGCGAAAGAAAATCTGCCGTCTGTCTCAGCCCTCCCCCTCCCCCCTCCACACACACACACACACACACACACACACACACACACACCCCTCTCTTATTTCGCCACGTTTCTTTTTCATTCCCAGGTTTTATGCTGCAGTTTAAGTTTTTAATTAAATACATTGAAAGCCACTTCACTGTATCGTACCATTCCCTGTCTGTCTCATTCACGGACACACCGGCCCGTCTTTCTTTTTGAAGCTCAAATACAACATACTGGCGTTAAGCTGACTGATAATGTTTTAGTCCTTTTTGTTGACAACCCTTCAAGCACGGTCAGGACCTGGACGAATTAGTCTCCATTGTGGCCAGATCAAGTCAAACCAAGACTAGTCAGATCTGGCCCAGAATAAGCTATATTATTTAAACTGGTGAAGACGTCCTGGAAATGACGTAAAGATCATCCCCATATCATATGGTCTGTGATAGTCCTGAACGTCACCGGAGTCACTGGAGGACGTCATCATAACGTCATCATGACGTAATTTGGCTTGCTGGGAAACCTTTCACTTTAATGCAGTGGTTTTCAGCCTTTTTCCATATCAAGGTCCATTATTTATTCAGCATTTGAGCCACAGACCACCATTTGATGACATCTAGACTCGCAGATCCAAAACTAAAGAATGTTGTTATCATTTGATAAGATTTTTGTGTTGGTATCAGATTCATAGGAGAGATAACAGGCACAAATAACAATTATTTTACATTCTCTAATTGTGTAGACTTCTTGTAAATTAATGAATGCAGATGTTTAACAATAATGAATAAATTGAATATTTTCATTTCAAAACACAAGTTGAAAAATAAAATGGGGGCCTAATGCATATCAAACTGTGGGGGTCCTTGAAATGAA
>NC_139716.1:24572499-24719999 GCF_964188405.1 Protomyctophum parallelum | reverse complement strand
GCTCTCGTTGGACTTAACTTTAAAAGTCCAATGGAACACCTCTTTGTAACGGGTCGCTGTAGTATAGTGGTCTAATTCCTCGCCTCTCTATTCTTTTTTGCTGAGGACGCTGGTTCAATTCCCGCTCGCGGCAAACCAAAATTATTATATTTTAGACAGACAGACAGACAGACAGACAGACTGCCTGTCTGCCTGCCTGTCTGCCTGCCTAATGTATTGTAAATAATGTATTCATTCCATACGGCTATTTTTTTTTAATATAAAAACTTTTGTCTTTCGCGCGATTCGAACCAGCGTCGTCAGCACCAAAACATTGAGAGGCGAGTGATTAAACCGCTGGACTACAGCGGCCATACGTTACAAAGAAGTGTTTCATTGGACTTATAAAGACAATAGCACCCAGCTGCAGTCTCGCAAGGGGAGGGACCGGAAGTGCTTTTATTTCCGGCTTCCACGTGCACAAGCGCACATACACGCACGCGAAATATAATGCGCGTGCACGACACGCACTTGCTGGTGCGCGCTTAAATGCCGGGTGTATATAGTACCATCTGTGCTTAAACATAATTACGTGGTCGGTTTGGAAAAGTTTGAAGTAGTTTGTTGTAGGTAATATTTTATTTGAAAGCTTATTAGTTGGTGGTATAAGTGTGCATATTTGAAGAAATGCAAATCTAACAATAATAAAATGATATGCAATAATAGGCTAGGCCTATATGGTCGATTATAACATAATGATATCAAGGCATTTAAGTAATGTAATAAGTTGCTATAACCCCGTACCCCTGTCCCACACACACCATGTCCAGACCATAGATCACAGACACACGACAATATGCATTTAATTTACTATGAAAACCTGCATTTCCCGTCAGTCAGTCAGTAAGTGTGTCATGTCACGCCTCGTGTCATGCCTCCATATATGGTCACGCCTCATGACACGTCACACCGCCATATATGGCCGTTTCCATATGATATAAGATCCCGACACTGACCTCATCAAACCCTGGATAGCCATACATTGAAAAGACTGGATCATCACCTAGATCTCCATATATGGAGCTGAGGCGGCCAGCAACTCTACATCTGACCTCATAATGTAATAATCAGCTCATAATGTAATTAAAAGACGAGCACATAACTTAATAGATTTTTCTATAATGTAATAATGTGTTACATTAAGAACCTCCACATAGGCGACTCATACTGTAATAAAACTTCATAATGCAATAATGTCTTTATAATGTATGAGCTGATTATTACATATTGCATTATATTTCGCGTGCGTGTATGTGCGCTTGTGCACGTGGAAGCCGGAAATAAAAGCACTTCCGGTCCCTCCCCTTGCGAGACTGCAGCTGGGTGCTATTGTCTTTATAAGTCCAATGAAACACTTCTTTGTAACGTATGGCCGCTGTAGTCCAGCGGTTTAATCACTCGCCTCTCAATGTTTTGGTGCTGACGACGCTGGTTCGAATCGCGCGAAAGACAAAAGTTTTTATATTAAAAAAAAATAGCCGTATGGAATGAATACATTATTTACAATACATTAGGCAGGCAGACAGGCAGGCAGACAGGCAGTCTGTCTGTCTGTCTGTCTAAAATATAATAATTTTGGTTTGCCGCGAGCGGGAATTGAACCAGCGTCCTCAGCAAAAAAGAATAGAGAGGCGAGGAATTAGACCACTATACTACAGCGACCCGTTACAAAGAGGTGTTCCATTGGACTTTTAAAGTTAAGTCCAACGAGAGCAGAAAAAAAAATATATGAAGGACGCAGGCTCGCCTGGAGACCGGACCGGCGAGGCGCACGTCGCAAACGGGTAGATATAGTCGCGACGAGTCACGTTCTGCCGTGACGAGTCCAGCTCACGCCACAACGGGTAGATATAGCTGCGACGAGTCCCGTTCTGGCGCGACGGAAAATAATAGCCAACATATTACGTCGCAAACGGGTAGATATAGCCGCGACGAGTCCGTTCTGCCGGGACGAATTGATATTTACGCCAGGACGTACTCGAATATACGTTGCGACGGAAAAATATACGTCGCGACGTACGTCGTCCGTCGTGAAGGCATTTCGCTCCACCTGGGCATAGGACGGTACGGTGAGTCACCTGATGGACAATTTCTGTATGGCAAGCGACAATCTGTAGAGGAATTATTAAATTTTCAGCCCCGTGGTTTTACCTATGTATTGTTGTTCGTTATAACAAATCGAATAGGGGGCGGCCCCCTGAGCCAATGTGGCTCAGGGGGTAGAGTGGCCGGTAGTGCAGCCGGATGGGAAAACCTGTGGGTTCCCGGTTCGATTCTGGGCTCCCTCAGAGTGTCCAAGTGTCCTTGAGCAAGACTCTGAACCCCTAATTGCTCCCGATGTGCAGGTTGGTGCCTTGCATTGGTTTCCTCCGCCATTGGTGTGTGAATCAGTGAATGTGTGTGTGTGAAATGGGTGAATGAAATGCACAATCTATGTCCAGTGCTTTACAATGAATCCCGACTGAAAATGTCGGTTAAAAAAAGCTCAATGAACATCTTAACACGTACACGTGCGTGTTTTTCCAGGTGTGGGCGTGGAAGGAGAACGTGTGGGAGAAGGAGCGAGGCACCCTGCTGGAGCGGTACACTGTGGAGCAGAGCAAGCCGTCGGCCGAGGGCGGAGGAGTGCTCTCCACCCTCACCATCAACAACGTCATGGACTCCGACTTCCTCTCCACCTACAACTGCACGGCCTGGAACACCTTCGGACCGGGCACCATGATCATCAGCCTGGAGGAGACCGGTAGGCGGGAGGTTCTGTCTGTAGAAGTTATTGTATAGTATTGCTTTTGTGTTGTTTTGTCATGTTGTTTTAAGGCAAAGAGTTGACCTTAACCCATTCTGGACGGGAACGCCTTCTGGTGTTGTAACCATTGTGTTACATACTTTAGCTATTGAAAAATAGTAGATCTACAAGCTCATAGAGCGGCACCGAGTGCCACGCTACGAGCTTGTAGATCTGCTATTCTTTTTAAATCATGACAATGTGGCACAAATCTTTGGTTACATAACATTTTGGGGGGCCTTGACATGAAAATGTTTGAGAGAGACTGACATAGAAACATGCGTTTTTCAGAAAACTGTCAGGAATAAGAAGACATTTGTGGAATCGTCCTCTGGTCTAAATGGGCATATAGCCCAGCTACATTTTGAGACACGCTCCATATAATTATGGCCAGAGCTCATCAAACCCTGTACACTCAAGACACTGCCCCCGCTGCCACCCTTAGATCTCCATATATGGAGCTGACCTGTTCTGACATTCCATATGTTTTTTGTTTTTTTTTATATTTTTTATCCCACGATTTTGTAACCCATTTTTCACCCCTGTGTCAATCATCTAATGTGATCCTGGGCTCTACACACCCTCCGCCAACCTGGGGAGAGCAACGGACTTAACTCATGCTTCCTTCATGCTTGAGTGTCCAAGTTGCTCCTTTACACCTGACAGGGGGGAGTTTCCCTGGTTGGACGTAGCGCGTGGAAGGAACACGTTATTCCAACCAGTTCCTTTCCCCTCCATCAGACGCCCCGGCTGGCCAGGGGAAGGCAGTTTAGAGACCAGGATTACTGCATGTTTTTGTGAGGGTACCTACCCTAGGGGACACGGGGAGAATATGCAAACTCCACACAGAAAGGCCCTTTCGCCAACCCCCGCCTTCGGGTATGGGCACTGATGACATTCCATTTGTTGATCCTTCCCCCCCATGGCAAAGCGCCAGTGCTCGCCCAGCAGTCTGCTGTCACCCAGGCGGATGCGTGCACGCGACCTCGCCCTCAGGGTGTCTTACTGGAACCTATACTTTGTCATAGGATGGTGACGCATTGTGACTTGTAGACCAGCTATTCTTGGCAAGCTACACTGCATGTCATACAACAGCATACTGATGCTATGATGTTCTGCTCTCTCTGCTCCCCATTGGTCCTCTCTCCCCTCTGTCTTGTATTCTCTCTCTCTGTCCTTTACCTCTCTCTCTTCCTTCCAGCATATTTTGACAGCTAATTTTACTTGAGTATTTCCAACTTCCAGTACTTTTACTTCTATTCCACTACATCTCAGAGGCAAAATTTGTACTTTTACTCCACTAGAATTATTTGAAAACTTTAGTTACTAGTTACTTTGGCGATTTTATACATTTTTTATACATACAATTTATACATTTCGGCCATTTGAAAATAGCCGATCTACAAGCTCACAATGCGTCACAACGCATTTAATTGTGAGCTTGTAGATCGGCTATTTTCAATAGATTTTGTACACATTTTGAACTTTACTGTAGTACTTTTAAGTACATTTTGATGCCCATACTTTTGTACTTTTACTCAAGTACATTTTCAATTCCGTACTTTTACTTGTAACGAAGTACTTCTAAATTTGCAGTATTGGTACTTTTACAATTGAGTACTTTTTCCACCACTGAATACAAGGAAGTGGGCTTCCTATGCCATTTGTCTGCTCACCATGCAGTGTCAACAACCCTAACCTTAACCCTAACCTAAACAAGAGGTGACCGTGCTTTTGCGGTGGCTGCCCCAGAGCTATGGAACAACCCCCCCCCCCCCCCCCCCCCCCCTTAAGTCTCCTACTTAACGCACCTTTTTTCACTGGCTTTTAATGTTATCTGGTTAATTTAATGTGTTTATGTTGTCCATGTCTCACGTTTGTTCACATATATGATAGGTTTCCTTGTTCTGCTTGATGTCATTTGCTTTTATTGTGAAGCACTTTGGTCAACTTTGGTTGTGTTAAATGTGCTATATAAATAAAGGTTTATTTGATTTGATTTGATTTGATATCATTTTTGAGCCGAATGCGAACGAAAATAAAAGCCTGGGTACCTGAGGCTATAGTTCTAGTAGATGAAATGAGCAGTGCACCCTTCCTTCCTTCCTTCCTTCCTCTAGATGAGGTTCCAGTGGGTATCATCGCTGGTGGGACCGTGGGCTGCACCATCCTCCTGTTCCTCTGTCTGCTGGTCCTGGTCCTCATCTTCTACCGGCAGCGCAAAGGCAGTGAGTCACAACCATATACGCACGCAACGCATGCATGCATGCATGCGCAACGCAGGCATGCACACATGCAACGCACACAACACACGCACGCAACGCTCGCACGCAATGCACGCGCGCAACGCTTTGTATTGATGTTGGTATCATAGGAGAGATAACAGGCAAAATAACAATTATTTTTCATTCTCTAATTCTCTAATTGTGTAGACTTCTTGTAAATTAATGAATGCAGTTGTTTAACAATAATTTAACTCCTGAGAGCATGAAATGAAATACAATTTACACTCTCAAGAGTTAAAGATCTGGGAAGCTAGGGACCACCTGGAACCCCCTCAAGGACCACTGGTGGTCCCCAGACCACTGGTTGAAAACCATCTATCGATCTATCAATTTCAATTCAAAGGAGCTTTATTGGCATGAGAAAACATGCATTTACATTGACAAAGCATGTGGCAAAACAAAACAATTTATATGAAACAGACCTGGGAAAGTATTTCAGTTGGTGGGGGACTGGGGGTACAGCATTGTGTAATCAGAGCTATGTCACATTGCAACTTTGAAAACCTGGCTGTTTAGAAAATTGTTTTATAAACTGTACATTTTGGTGAGGGTAGATAATTATAACGTTTTTTTTTTAAATATAAAGCTCTTTTGGAACAAATAGCAGCAATCTTTGTGTGTATTTAAAATATATTCTACACTGCTTACACTGCGAATACTGCCTTTACAATTGCAAATTTGCAATTGTACTTCTGAGAGTGTAAATAAACATGTACAATGAACCTTAAATGATCAGGGTGAGTGTGCAGTCATCACACTTAGAATATGCTTTACAGTTTACAATATACACAGTAAAAAACCCACACCTGCAGGGCAAATAACCTCTGATCTCACTCCTCTCGCCTATACAAACACTCGCCAGGGGATTGAGGCCCGCCGCGGAGAGACGCAAAGGCCTCTCTATCTACTCTACCCCGCTCGCTCGCTTGTATTACAACTCCGTGCCTCGGCGTGTTTTTGCTTTGCAGGTCGGCGCGGGGTCACTCTGGGTAAGCCCGACATCAAGGTGGAGACCATCAACAAGGAGACCCACAGCTTGGAGGAGGATTCCGGCAGCGTGTCCACGGCCTCGCGCATGGTCAAGGCCATGTACTCGGTGAGTATATATACTGTGTGCTAGCCGTGGTGATGTGGTGGTGCGTGCCGTGCCGTGCCGTGAAGGGAGTGGAGTGGAGTGGTGTGGGTAGCTACGCTGTTTTCCTAGCCTGAGGTTGTAGAAAAAGAAGAACCTTAACTTAATGTAGCAGCTCGACGGCCTCTCGCCCTGCGCTGAGCTGTGCGCCGTGGCTTTCAATAACGTTAGCTTAAGTCCAATGGTGTTGCACGAAGGTTCTATTCAGATCCGCTATGTTCGCTTTTTTTCTTTTTTTAACATATTTGTACATTGAAAATGTTTGACAGTTTTTTACTTTTTTTGGCCTATAATAATAACGCGCTTACTAATAACCAATCTCAATAAATCTCTTGTGACATGCTCTCCATCCACTATGTGTTTTTTTAACACTCTCTTGATTCGTTTTGTCACCTTTTTTCTTTTCCTTCCTTATTTCCCCCCCCCCACCCGTTCTTTTTTTTGGTTCATTTATTATTTTGTTTTTTGTCGTTTGACGATTTAGTTTCTCCCTGCTGTGTCTTTCTCTCCCTCCAATCAGCCCTTTAAGGACGACATCGAGCTGAAGTCTGACCTCCGCAGCGACACCTTGGACACGCGCCAGGAGTACGACCTGAAGGTAAGATGACCACCAACAAGAAGTTCAAAATGACCTCACAATGATGAGCACCGCACCAATCAAATGGTCAAAATGACCTCACAATGATGAGCACCGCACCAATCAGATGGTCAAAATGACCTCACAATGATGAGCACCTCACCAATCAGAAGGTCAAAATGACCTCACAATGATGAGCACTTCACCAATCAGATGGTCAAAATGACCTCACAATGATGAGCACCGCACCAATCAGAAGGTCAAAATGACCTCACAATGATGAGCACCGCACCAATCAGAAGGTCAAAATGACCTCACAATGATGAGCACCTCACCAATCAGAAGGTCAAAATGACCTCACAATGATGAGCACTGCACCAATCAGAAGGTCAAAATGACCTCACAATGATGAGCACCTCACCAATCAGAAGGTCAAAATGACCTCACAATGATGAGCACTGCACCAATCAGAAGGTCAAAATGACCTCACAATGATGAGCACCGCACCAATCACCATGACATTGTTTCACATTTACCACCAGCACTTCATTCTACGTTCAACAGATATAGGGGCGTCCAAACTCTTTGTGGCTCTGCTATTTTGGACGGACACAAAGCAACCTATAGCTACTGAGCACTTATGGAATATATTTATTCACCCTTTTTAAAAGAAGGCCAGAAAGGGGGGAGGGTTGGAAGCAGAGTTGTGGTATTGTGAAAACAGAAGGGATTGTGCAACAGTTCTGGACCAAAGAGAAGAAGTGAAGTCATCGTCAGCCCTCGATCATGGTAGCCCCACCCCCCTCCCCCCCAGTCCCACTGAGACAGGATTATTATTGTAATAGTCCCTGAGACGCTCGAGGTGACGCGATATTGGATGTGTCATGAGATACTCGTGATGTGATGTGATGTAGTGTGCGTGTGCGCGTGCGTGCGTGTGTGCGTGACTGCGTGTGCGTGCGTGCGTGCATGCGTGCGTGCGTGCATGTGTATAAACTTGGAAAGGAGAACGAGGAGGTGGCACGATGCCAAGCATGAGAAGGAGAGAGAGGTGTGTAGTCTAGTTAGAGGAAGCGTTTGAGGGCGGGGTGGGGGGTGTGGTGCCTAGCTGGACTCTGAACAACATTCCTGCTGTATCATGGGAGAAAGAAAAGGTTCTGGAGAGCTGTGCGTAAAATGGACACCACTGAGAGGAAAACGATAAAATATGAGCATCTCTCCTCCCAAAACTTACTCTGTGTGTGAACTCCAGTTTAGTGATCGGTGATTTCCACCACCACCACAACACAGAAGAGCATTCAAACAATATATAATTACCTTATGTAGACTTCTTGTAAATTAACCTAAGTAAGCTGGCTGGTTTAACAATACTTTCACTCTTGAGAGCGTAAAATGAAACCAAATGACTGGTTTTACTTTTTTCTTTCATTTGGTAAAATGAAACCAAATGACATGGAGTCAGGTGACTCATGTGAGAATAACTCACATTTGAGTCACATAAACATAGTTGCTCATGTACTCATGACTCCATCTCCCAGGGGTCTAGTGCATTGTAACGGGGACAGACTCCATCTCCCAGGGGTCTAGTGCATTGTAATGGGGACAGACTCCGTCTCCCAGGGGTCTAGTGCATTGTAACAGGGACAGACTCCATCTCCCAGGGGTCTAGTGCATTGTAACAGGGACAGACTCCATCTCCCAGGGGTCTAGTCTAGTGCATTGTAACAGGGACAGACTCCATCTCCCAGGGGTCTAGTGCATTGCAACGGGGACAGACTCCATCTCCCAGGGGTCTAGTGCATTGTAACGGGGACAGACTCCATCTCCCAGGGGTCTAGTGCATTGTAACGGGGACAGACTCCATCTCTCGGGGGTCTAGTGCATTGTAACAGGGACAGACTTCATCTCCCGGGGGTCTAGTGCATTGTAACAGGGACAGACTCCATCTCCCAGGGGTCTAGCGAATTGTAACGGGGACAGACTCCATCTCCCAGGGGTCTAGCTAGCGCATTGTATTGGGTCGGGGACAAACTCCCGCGTGTTACCGGCTGATACCGACTATAAGCCACTCCCGACCTACTTATACAGATTCAGGTTAGAGGTGCATGGCCTTTGTAAGACACTAACGGAGTAGTAAGTATAAACACAGTAGAGAACTTTCTCTACTAGTGCATCCCCGCTACAATATTTCTTCAGCTGAAAAATGATGCAGATAGCTAGCTGGCTGGCAACTTCAGGCTGACGTATGCCAATTACTTTTATGGCATATACAATATATACTGTATGTACTGTATGTTAGTTTCCAGATTTAAATTCCAGATTTCCTATGCTATAAAACACTGTGAAGCTTTCTTAGGCTTATGTTAACGACATTATTTTCGACATTCATTGAGAAACCGGTAGTATAACAAATCGCAATACAAACTCACTTCTGGATTTTGGGAACTAAATGCTGTACAGTATGTGCGGCTGTGCTATGCGCCCCATGCACCATTCAATAGTGGGGCGCACTATTGAATAGTATTTGAATAGCGTTCAAACAGCAACACAGCTAGCTATGATAATTAGCTGGCAAGCTGATTCATTCATCCTTGAGAACTTCAAAGAGGCAGAAGAGGACAAAGCAATGATTCAGCTATGTTCTTTTGATTCGCTTTAGACCGTTTATTTATTTGTCTGTAGACCGTGTAATAGTTCAGCATATGGGATTAATCCATTGTCTTGAAACAGTTGAAAAACTTCAAGCTGCCATGAATGTCTTACTTTGCAGTACACATCAGTACTGTGTACAAGGGCACACGCGCCACCCCTCTGGCATGATTTCCGGGCTTGGATCGCTCGCTTTGAGAAAAGACAGACATCTAAATCCCCCCACCCCCTTCCACAAGGCGTTTATATCACCCTGACAACAGGCTTTGGCTAGCCTTTTTTTCCCCCTTGCCTGAAGGACCAAAGCAAGGAAGAAGCAGAGTGTGAGGAGATCTGGTCCATGTGTGAGACAATTATGTGGCAATAATGTGGCAGTGGCTCAGGGGTAGAGTGGCCGGATGGGAACCGCAGGTTTCCCAGTTCGAACCCAGGCTCCCCCAGAGTTACTGTCGAAGTGTCCTTGAGCAAGACTCTGAACCCCTAATTGCTCCCGATGTGCTGGTTGGTGCCTTACATGGTTTCCTTTGCCATCGGTGTATGAATGTGTGTGTGAATGGGTGAATGTAATGCACAATCTATGTAAAGCGACTTGGATAAAGGCGCTATATAAATGCACCATTTACCATTTACTAAATTAAATAGCCCAGCGCTTCTCTGGTTTTATGGGATATTGCCGTGACCACACAACTCGTGACATCACACGTTCTCTCTCTCTCTCTCTCTCTCTCTCTCTCTCTCTCTCTCTCTCTCTAGGACCCCACCAACGGCTACTACAACGTGCGAGCCTCGACCCACGACGAGGGCCGGCCGGCGTCCCGCTCCACCATGCACTACTCCGACTACCGCTCCCCGGGCGGCACGCCGGGGGGCGCGGCGTCCATCAGCAGCAGCGCCGGCGCCAGCAGCAGCGGAGCCACGGCCAGCGGCGGGGCCCCCGGGGGCCTTCCCGGCCCCCTCACCTCCCCCGGGGGGCGGCCCCAGGCCTGCTACGACCCCCGGCCCCCTTCCAGACTCTCCCACATCAGCTACGCCCAGTTCAACACCTTCACCCGGGGGGGACAGAGCCAGCAGCAGCAGCAGCCGCCGTCCAACAACCCTCCCCCGCAGGCCGGAGACTTCCCGGGCGACTGCAGCCTCCTGGACTCCGGCCCCCAGCTGGCCTACGACAACTACGGCTACCCCTCGCATGGCTACCAAACCTACCGCATGGGCTTCGCCCCGCCCAGCCTGGCCCCCCTGGAGGCCGGCCCGTCCTACGAGATGTACGGGGTAGGCCCCGGGGTGGGCCCCCCCGGGGTGGGCATGGTGGGGGGTCCCCCCCAGGGCCCCCCGGGGCCCCCGGGCCCGGCCCCCTCGGGCCCCCTCGGGCCCCCAGAGACTGGACTGGGGAAGTACGGCAGCTCCACTCGCTTCTCCTACACCTCACAGCACTCGGACTACTCTCACAGTCGGCACACACAGAGGATGCAGACTCATGTGTGAGACGAAAAAAAGTAGGCAGAAAGAAGCGGCTTATAAATAGCGTCACACTTAATAAAAACACCAAGTCACTCTCACACACAGGCACGCACGCACACACACACACACACACACACGCGCACACGCACACCGCACACGCACACGCACACGCACACGCACACGCACACGCACGCACGCACGCACACACACACACACACACACACACACACACACACACACACACACACACACACACACACACACACACACACACTTGCTTGTACACATAAACAGGATACATAAAATGCGGACATGCGCATTGGAAATGCGCGCACACTAGCTACCTTAGACACATGCACACCCATATCCTCACCTGTACACAGATGCAAATAAATGTTCACATACCCTTGCGTATGCTGTACACAAATGGAAATACACAAAAACACACACACACACACACACACACACACACACACACACACACACACACACAGACACACAGACACACACACTTGCACACAAAGTCCGAAGAACATGCCCACAAGACGGCGGGCGGGTACGAGCAAGAGAGTGAGAGAAAATGAAGGAAGACTGTGAATGAGACAGGGAAAGGGAAAGTTCCTCACAATCCGGAATTCCCTCACTCCCGACGCGTTCCCACGTATATCTGAGCTCTGAAAGAGCAAGACGGCGAAAGTCACAATCAAGACTCGAGTGAGAAGTAGAGCGAACAAGAGAGACCACAGATGTTGGGACGGAACAGCCTATAACGCTATGGATGGATGGATGGATGGAGATTGTAAACGACGAAAGGGGAGCATCTTGAGGCAAGAACTGGTCGTCCGACATGGTACGCGCTTATCGGTATAGAAACCTCAAACAGTGGAAGGTCTTTGCTGGCCGCCATTAATTTTTTTCCCTCCCGTTGTCATTATTTTGTTTGCTCGTTGTTTTATTCATTGATCATAGAGCACATATATATCACAGAATGCCCTTCATGTCTACAGTGACACGTGCCAACTTTACTGTTAACGTGAGGAGCTTCATATTGTTTTTTTGTTTTTTGTTTTTTTTGCACTGCATCGTACAGTATTCATGCTTATAGACGTCTCTTACCTATATCTGTGTATTGTCTCTTTTTTTTTATTTGCACACCAGACTAGAGCTTTGTATTCTATTTTGTAACATTACAGAATTATTTTTGTCATATTTCTGTAAAATGTGTATTTGCGTGTGTATGGACCAAAATGTTGAAACTTGAGAAGTTTGTATAAAGAGCTTTTGCCATGGGTGATATTCACTGAGGCAAAAAGTGAGAGAGAGAGAAGGAGGGAGGGAGAGAAAGAAATAATAATAAAAAAAGAAGAATCGTGCTTTCGGCGGGACCTAGATCCCTCTTGCAATGGGCAGGTAGGAATCTGAAGAAAAAAAAACTCCAGATGTAAATCTGGGCGTATCGGTGTATAAAAGGAAACCTTGTGCCAAGTTGTTCATGTCATTGTTCATCTTACGCCTGATTCATACTTAAATTGCGCGCCAGTGCCACGCACAAACGACAACCGATCTACACCAGTATTCGCGATGAATTCCGAGCTTGTGTATAGATCTGGAAGTTTCCGATGCGAGACACCGACGCGTAACGTTAAGGAATAAATCAGGCATTTTTTTAGTCCGTTTTATATGCAGTAGAAATCACAGAGCTCCTATTGGCTGCTGTCGCTATACACTAACCAACCAGGCTTGGGGGCATTGAGTCATTCCAGAGAGAGACTTTTTTTTTTCAAGCCTAATTCATACTTCGTTTGTGTGACCGTTTGTCGCTCGCTGAAAAAATAACTGACTTTGAAGTGAAATGGGGACAAAAACAGGCTTGAGGGTTCAGCAAAAAAAACAAAACAACCCTGGACCGTGTTCTTGGAGCTCATACAACTATTAGCCTGGGGGCAGCGAGAGAGAGAGAGAGAGAGAGAGAGAGAGAGAGAGGGAGAGAATAAAAAGAGAAGTGTTGGATTTAGAACTGAGTGGCCTTATAGGGGAACATGTCATACATTTCACCATTCATTCGTCAATCGTCAGTATGCCAAAACGGCCAGAAGAGAATGTGTATGCAGAGGTTCAATGAAGGTTAGTCTACAATATTGACATAATAGTGATGTATGACTGTGTGTGTGGGTGTTTGAGTGCGACAGTGAGAGAGAGAGAGAGAGAGGGAGAGAGTGTAATGTTTGTGCGCGCACATTGATTTGTACAGTGTGTTTGTATAGATGTGTGAATGACCCCTGTGTGTATGCGACACATACTGCACACACAGTGAGTGCCCTACTTGCGCATGTGCGCGCGCAACTATTGTATGCAATGCATGTCTGTGTGTATACAGCGCTGGTTCCCAAAGTGGGGTCCTTGAGGGAGTTCCAGGGGGTCCCCAGCTAAATGATAGTTAGGAACAAAATTGACCCTTATGGGCCTGTAACTCAGAGAGTGTACACTCTCCGAGTTAAATTAACTTTGATTTTACAGGGTCCCAGAGATAGAAATGCCATTAAATGGAGGTCCGTAGAATAATATGCATGTCAAACTGTGGGTCCTTGAAATTGAGAATCACTGCTAGAGAGCCGTAAAAATCTTCTCTTATGGGGGTCCGGCCCTGGCATATGTTTTTTTAACGGGGGGTCCCCCCCGTGGCTGATTAGTGTCAATGTGGGGGTCCTTGACATGGAAAAGTTTGGGAACCACTGGTATACACTACAGTACAGTATGTATGTGTGTGAATGAGTCTCCACGTACGAGTGTGTTTTAAAATAAAGTGTGTGTCCATATCATTTCTCTCACAATCCTGTTACAATACTTTTATACCTCTGGTAGGACTGTAACCTGTATTATTGTGTCTTTGAATTTAGAAAAGAAAAAAATCCAATGTTTATCTTATTGTACTGTTCTTCGTAGCAGAGAAAACAAAGTTCAAAAAGACGAAAGTTATCGAAAAATTCTCATTTTTTTTATTTCATTATCTTCAATATTTTTAAAAAATGGTATGTAATTATTTTTCCACAGTATTACATAAATAAAAAAGCACTGTTTTTTATTATAAAGTGTACACGTGGTGGTCTTTTGGGAAGGGTTGAAACATAATAATAATAATATGATCAAAGCCAGTGGTGTAAGTAACTACATACATTTACTTAAGTACTGTATTTAAGTACAATTTTGAGGTATTCCTACTTTACATTTCCAATACTTTTACTTCTACTCCACTACATCTCAGAGGCAAATATTGTACTTTTACATTTATTTGAAATCTTTATAGTTACTAGTGGCTTTGTATAGATTTTGATTATTATTACAAAACATACAGTAACCACTTCAGCCCTATATACAATTCGGCCAGTCGATCTACAAGCTCACAATGCCTCGCAATGTGACACAGTATGAGCTTCTAGATCTGCTGTTTTCAAAAGATGTTTAAACATTTGAAAACTTGAAATGGCACATTCTGCACAATAAGTACTTTAATCCTGGGGACTGGTAAATCAGCCACTGTATCATAATGCACCAGCTGTATACAATGCACCATAGTTTGATTGATTGATTGATTGAATAATTTATTAAACATAAATGTAAAAACAGCAACAGAGTACAGTCAAAACACTCAATAGGGATAGCACACAAAAAAGGTCCTTGCGATCAATCAATCAATTAAAAAACATGAAGAATAACAACAAAATTCAATAACAAAAAATCTAAATGATTTCAGGAAAAATAAAAAATAAACTACTACATGAAAATGGAAAGAGGGGTGGGGGGGCGGTGATCACCTTTTTAAAGAGGAAGGATCATTTCCTCTCCCTTGGGCCTGCTGAAAGGTGGATTTTCAGGCCTGCTTTAAAAGCTGAAGTGATTGATTGAAATATTTATTTAACAGTTTGCAGAATTAAAGTACATTTCAAGCACAAACTCAATACAAAGACTGTTAACTGTGAGTGGACGACCCAATTAAGCATTACACTTGTTTACAACAGGGTCCACCATGTTCAATTCATCAAAACATTTAGAGACAAAAGATCTGCATTTTTTGAGGGAGGAGGTCAGGGCATTCCACGCCTGGGTGGTCGTGCTGTAGAAATATATCCACTGCATAATACACTTCTATATACTGTAGTGTAAAGGCAGTAAAAAGGGAAAAGGTTGACAGTGGTTAAAAGAAAAGGCCCAACAAAAGGGTTTCTAGATGAAAGGAAATGTCGGCCCTGAACTTGGAAAGCGCCCCTATAATGTTTTTTGTTTTAGACTTTTGTCATGGCGTTGAATCATGGGTAATGTCACAGGTGTAAACGTTATAGCTAATTAGAAGCAGGGGCGTCCTATAATAACACGTAGAATAGCTTGTGGATCAGCCTATTTATTTGCTGATCTCCTGGAAAACCTTTAAAATGTTGTATGACATGGTCACAATATGGATGCATGTTTGAGAATGGTTCAAGTTGCTTAATGTTTTTGTTTACACATTGAGTGGCGCGCGGGTACAGTATTGAGGAAGGTCAGACCTATGTTTTGATAGAAGTGTCTCTAAATGTTTTGATGATTTGAACAAGGTGGACCCTCTTGTAAACAAGTGTAATGCTTAATTGTGTCGTCCACTCACAGTTAACAGTTGAGTTGTGCTTGAAATGTACTGTAATTCTGCAAACTGTTAAAAATACATCAATCAATCAATCAATCAATCAATCAATCAATCAATCAATCAATCAATCAATCAATCAATCAATCAATCAATCAATCAATCAATCAATCAATCAATCAATCAAAAAACCACTGGCATTCATTCATAGGCGTTACGTTACACTTCTGGGCAATTCCTCCACCCTGTATGGCCGGCAGGTGGCGCTGATGTTTCAACAACAACAAGATAGGAAACTCAAACAGTGCTGTCACGTGGTCTCAGTGGGCTTTCTGACAGCCAAGATGGCGGCCACAATGTTGAGGTCGCTCAGCTCCAGATTAGGACGTCCTTCAACTAAACTCCTATTAAACAGCTCGGCGGTGCAGAGCCCGGCCTGCACTGTGCTGCACAACAGGTAAGAATCAACACGAAATCCATAAATGTTCAACCCAAAAAAGCACAGTTTCTGCTCTTGCTTTAGCCATGATAAAAAGCCCCCTAAATGGTAGCATGAAGCTAATAATAAATGTGACTGACTTTGCCTAAACTAAAGCTCCATGTCAGCTCTGTTGTTCCCACCTCTCATATACCTGAATAAACACATGTAATCATAATGGTCGTTATTATAATGTCACGTAGCCATTATTTACAACCATGTACATTGTGAGTTTTGGACTGTAATGCCAAACATAGGCCAGCTAGCTATGCTGCTGTTGGAAGGTAATGCTGCTCAACGTGTACCGGTGTTTACATCTCTGACTGAGGCAGTATGAGGTCAAGGTGAAGGATACAGGATAGCTAGGTGGGGCACTGATGATTATTATATGATGATTATTATTATTATTATTATTATTATTATTATTATTATTATTATTATATGATGAATTGAACAAGGTGGACCCTCTTGTAAACAAGTGTAATACTTTATGGCGTCGTCCACTCACAGTTGACAGTTTTTTTGTATTGAGTTGTGCTTGGAATGTACTGTAGTTCTGCAAACTGTAAATAAATGATATTTTAAATCAATCAATCAATGATGGGGATTGGGGACATCTGGGCACCTCCATGTAAAAATTGTCTATAAAAGAAAAATGGTCTTGAGTAATGTAAATCAGTTTTCAAACCAGTGGTCCGGGGACCACCAGTAGTCCTTCAGGTGGTTCCAGGTAGTCCCCAGCTAAAGGATGGAGAGTTGGTAATCAAATGTCTTCTAAATCCTCAGTGGTGCTCAATATTTCATGTCAAGGACCGCAAAAATTATATCTATTTGGCCACCGACCCCCATCTGAAAATATGTAGTTCCAGGGACCCCCAGAAGCAAAGATCTGAGTTAAAAACGTTTTTAAAATAATTTATATTCAAAGATTTGTGCCACATTTTCACGATTCACCAAATAGACCCTTAAAGGTCCATTTGGTTTCATTTTATGCTCTCAAGAGTTACATTATTGTTAAACATCTGGGTTTACTTTCCAAGACGTCTACACAATTTGAGAATGTAGAATCATTGTTAGTTTGCCTGTTATCTCTCCTAATGGTACCAGCATCAATACATCATGGAATTGTGGACAAAATCCTATCCAACGACAACAAAAGGTTTTGTGTCTGTCTGAGAGGCTAAATGTCATCAAATGGTGGTCCGTGGCTCACATTCTGGATAAATTAATGGACCGCCTTGATGTGAAAAGGGTTGAAAACCACTGATGTAAAGTATACATGTGAACAAGCACAGTACATAGTATAGTACATAGTGGATAGAAAATTGTGGCGGGCAGCGATCCAGGAATCCCGAGTTGGTGTCGGCTAGACCTCACTCTCGCAGCAGTCGAGTCATTGTCAGACTACATTTTTTTGAGTGGTGCAACCACTCCAAGGAACAGCTTTGTCCGTGTTCACCTATTTTGTGACGTTCACGTATGTATGAGCATCATATAATGAGTACCAGTAGGGGCGCTGTTGCCTGCTAATGAGAGAGAGAGAGAGAGGGGGGGGGGGGGGGTTCGGACTGGTTCCTAAACCGGGGGTCAGGACCCCCAGAGAGGGTCCAGATGATTCGCTTAATGTCGTGTATTCTATCTCAACAGTAAACAAACCAGCATATGCTGGTTATTATACAGGGTATCATTCGGCACATACGCGGTAAAATTAGTTAACAGGGCAGCCTGCTTGGTTACTGAATGCCATCTCTGTGTCCGTCTCTCAGGCAGAAACAATGGCAGCCAGACGTGGAGTGGTGGACGGAGCAGTACGGCGGGGCAGTGATGTACCCCACAGCCCTCAACGAGAAATGGGTCCCACCACCGTGGAACGGTATAACTACACTACACAGTACACACAGCCACACCGCTCGATAGGTCTCACCACCGTGGAACGGTATAACTATACTACACACAGCCACACCGCTCGATAGGTCTCACCACCGTGGAACGGTATAACTACACTACACACAGCCACACCGCTCGATAGGTCTCACCACCGTGGAACGGTATAACTACACTACACACAGCCACACCGCTCGATAGGTCTCACCACCGTGGAACGGTATAACTATACTACACACAGCCACACCGCTCCATAGGTCTCACCACCGTGGAACGGTATAACTACACTACACACAGCCACACCGCTCCATAGGTCTCACCACCGTGGAACGGTATAACTATACTACACACAGCCACACCGCTCCATAGGTCTCACCACCGTGGAACGGTATAACTATACTACACACAGCCACACCGCTCCATAGGTCTCACCACCGTGGAACGGTATAACTATACTACACACAGCCACAACGTTCGATAGGTCTCACCACCGTGGAACGGTATAACTACACTACACACAGCCACACCGCTCGATAGGTCTCACCACCGTGGAACGGTATAACTACACTACACACAGCCACACCGCTCGATAGGTCTCACCACCGTGGAACGGTATAACTATACTACACACAGCCACACCGCTCCATAGGTCTCACCACCGTGGAACGGTATAACTACACTACACACAGCCACACCGCTCGATAGGTCTCACCACCGTGGAACGGTATAACTACACTACACACAGCCACACCGCTTCATAGGTCTCACCACCGTGGAACGGTATAACTACACTACACACAGCCACAACGTTCGATAGGTCTCACCACCGTGGAACGGTATAACTATACTACACACAGCCACACCGCTCGATAGGTCTCACCACCGTGGAACGGTATAACTATACTACACACAGCCACACCGCTCCATAGGTCTCACCACCGTGGAACGGTATAACTATACTACACACAGCCACACCGCTCCATAGGTCTCACCACTGTGGAACGGTATAACTATACTACACACAGCCACACCGCTCCATAGGTCTCACCACTGTGGAACGGTATAACTACACTACACACAGCCACACCGCTTCATAGGTCTCACCACCGTGGAACGGTATAACTACACTACACACAGCCACACCGCTCGATAGCTCTCACCACCGTGGAACGGTATAACTATACTACACACAGCCACACCGCTCGATAGCTCTCACCACCGTGGAACGGTATAACTACACTACTAGCTAGGGTTCGGTTCCCGGTCCGATTGCTTAATGGTTCCCTTTAACCCATTCTGGACGGGAACCCCTTTTGGTGTTTTAAGCTTTATGCTATACTTTTAGCTATTGAAAAATAGCAGATATCTTTTAATATATTCTTTCAGAGCGAATGTTTTTAACTCAAATCTTTACTTCTGGGGGGGGGGGAACAACATATTTTCAGATGGGGGGGTCGGCGTCCAAATACAGATAATTCTGGGGGTCCTGACATGAAAATGTTTGAGAACGACTGACATAGAAACATGGGTTTTTCAGAAAACTGTCAGGATTTAGAAGATTTGTTTTTAGAATCGTGGTTCCCTGTAAATAACACCATAAAACCGCCATTACCAGAGGGCGTTCGCACACCACAAGGGGTGCGCGCACCACCAGTTTGGGGAACCCCCGCTAGCCCTAAGGTCATCTGTGATGCTTCCTCTCCTCTCCCTCCAGACGTCGATCCTCCCAAGGAGAAGGAGGTGTCCAACCTGACCATTAACTTTGGTCCGCAGCACCCTGCTGCCCACGGCGTGCTGCGTCTGGTGCTGGAGCTCAGCGGAGAGTCGGTGAAGAAGTGTGACCCTCACATAGGCCTGCTGCACCGCGGCACGGAGAAACTCATCGAGTACAAGACCTACCTGCAGGTAACGGAAGGACTCCAAAACACAACCCCTCGTCATTTCCATTTTTCTGTAGTTTCCTCCCTTTTTGAGCGGTGCCTCCACTCCATTACGGAGCTATGTGTGTCCCTGTGTCCAAGCACAGAAAGCTGCAACACGGTAACTAACTCTGTCTGATGAAGTGTGCATCACATTTGTATTATTAGTTTTATTATTTGTCCACGTGCTCACAAGCGCGCTCACACACAGCCGTTATTAGGCCGTTGTTGGCTGTGCAAAAATGGAACGTGTGACTTACAAATAAGTAGAATTTCACCAAATCAAATGTCTGCCCATGCCCATGCAGAACACGGATGCAATTCAGGTTATTGAATAGGCCGATTAGATAGTTGATTCATACGCTAGTCAAGCTTCAGAGCAAATAATGTGCAACCAGGTTGAATAGCTGACAGTGGCAGCAGTTACACTTGTCAACATGCATGTACACTTTGTACAGTAAACTTTACGCTGCCTTCTCTGAACTAGTCACCATAGCAAAATACCATATTTGGGCATGGCTGGTGACATCACGCTACGCTGTGATAACGGACCTCTAAATATCATTCGTGCAATAGATATGCCGGTACTATGAGTAATTATAGGATTTATTTAATGAGAAAGCTATAGAGCAATCTCAACTTAGAACGGCAAAGCATACCAAGTAGCATGGAACCGTTCTTCCATGACTACATGAACTACATGGAAGGCGAAAACAGTGACGCAGACTTCAACCGGGAGGCGTTCGCTCCAGAACCAAACAAACTGTCTTCGGACTCGTCCGACTCGGACTCGGACCACCTGGGGCTCCAGTGGAGTCTGCTGGAGGGCCGCGAGATATACATGTACATGGCCCTGGAGGAGATGCGGGAGCGGGCCACGGTGGAGATGCAGGTCCTGGAGGACATGAAGGCCCGGGCCGTGGAGGAGAGGCTGGCTCTGGAGGAGAGGCTGGCCACGGCCATGGAGGCGCTGCTGGCCAACCAGGACTCCTCCTCCTCCTCGCTGGCCGACCACCAGGCTTCTCCTCCGCCGCCGGCCAATAGGCACGTGATCGCCTCTCTGCCGCACATTACCGTCCTCCGGGATTCTCTGGAGGAGGAGGAGGACTCCTCCTGTCCGATCTGCTGTGGCCAGTACGTCGGAGGCGAGGTGTACACGAGTCTGCCTTGCAGCCACGGTTTCCACAGACAGTGTGTCTCCACGTGGCTCCAGAAGTCCGGCTCGTGCCCGGTGTGTCGCCGCCACGTCTTGGCTCATCCGCCCGCGCGTCGTCCAAGCCCCCAGTAAGGCCATCCAATGGTGAAGCTGCCACTACCTACTGGCGAAAATAGCACTTTCATGGAGGTGGATGGGACGTTCATGACGTCAGCCCCGGACCGCACATTTGAGGTCCGGGCTAGTATAGGCTAGGCTAAACTTCCGCTAGTTATAATTGTACTTTCGGCAGTCTTCCGGGTGCTTCAAAACGCCACTGAGCAACTTCCATTGAAATGAATAGCGTGGGTGCCGGGCTAGCGCTCCGGTCTCTTATCCTTTTATTACTCTATGGTGTCGTCCCGCAGAAGCCGCCGTGCCATTTGCACGCTCATTTCCGCCCAGAGCGAGAAATGTAGGTTCGCTTTAATATTCACGACGACTCCTCCTAGCTCCTAGGTAGCGAGCCATGTAGCAGTTGGTCCGTTCGTTCTTCTGTCTGTCCACGGCTACATAACTGGGCCGATCAGAAGAATGTCTCTGGCCATCTAGGAGAGATGACCAGTGTGTGTGTTTGTTTTCCCTGGGCTAATCTCACACCGGACTACCGATAATCACGGCATCGAAATCAGTTACATTTTGTAATGGAAGTTAATTGTTTTAGCTACAGTGATGTCATGCTTTATATGTATCAATTATCCACCGTGTTCAGGGGTTGACACTAAGGTCTCTGAGGGCAGATTCACACAGAGTCTGTTTGATTCAAACTGTTCCCGGATATGATTGATTGCCTGGTCTCTGCTGGCCATGATTCACATTGGCCTTGATTCTTCTGCACCCGAGTACACTTCATTCAACTGCATTCAAAGCTTTCACATTGCAATCGATCCGTATCCGAGTACACTTCAATCGGTCTAGGGAACGTTTGGGTGATCTGCTCCTGGGGAACGGTACGCAGCATTCACACTAACCACAACATCTGGCAAGTTGTCCCGAGTACGCACCTGGGACCATAGTGTGAATCTGCCCCGAGGCACCTGCCCATCAGGCAAGGTCCTGTTTAGTTCTGCTTGCCCAAAGCCAACTCCACCTGCCCGAAGGTTTTATTTACCTGTCAGGGGCAGGTGGTGGGCGATCCTTAGTGTCAACCCTGATGATGTACAGTAGGCTCAGCCCTTATGGAAACCATAGAAAAAGGCAAACGTGCTTCTTTAGTGGATATGTTGTGGTTATCTTGATTTATATGCCTTTTTATGCCGGCCAACTACATTTGCGGCTCCAGCCAAGTGCGCTAGCAGTAGCACCCTATAATTAATGTCTGGGCTAATAATCCTTCCATTACATTTTACGTTCTGGAACATTTACGGTTGCCTGTAAAATCTTGAAATGATTCAGTTGTTTACCCATGCTTGTAATGATTAACGGTCATTGTGTTGTTTGAAATGATGAGAACGATGTTGGAGATGTATGTTGTAAATATTTGCACCTTCTTTTTTTTAGACTATTATTAATTTCGATTATTTAATTTCTTTAATTACATTTATCGCAGACTATCCCAAAACAATTGATTAAGTGCCCCTATTTTTCCTGACATCCCATTCATGCCGTTATTAACCCATTCTAAACGGGAACCCCTTTTGGTGTTTTAAGCATTATGTTATACTTTAGCTATTGAAAAATTGCAGATCTACAAGCTCATAGCACGGCACAGAGCTTGTAGATCTGCTATTTTTCTAAAATCTTGAAAATGTGGTGCAAATCTTTGATTTGCACCACAGAGCGAACGTTTTTTTTTAACTTAAATCTTTGCTTCTGCATGGGGGGGGGGGGGGGTCTCTGGAAGAACATATTTTCAGATGGGGGTCGGTGGCCAAATACATATCATTTTTGGGCTCCTTGACATGAAATGGTTTGAGAACCACTGACATAGAAACATGGAGTTTTTCAGAAAACTGTCAGGATTTAGAAGGCATTTGTAGAATCGTCCTCAGGTCTAAATGGGTTAACTTATTAGACATTTTCAGTTATACTGTACGTTATACAAAGTACTGTACAGTTCATGTATTAGCAGGTGATAAATAAAGTCTTGAAATTATTATTAATTAGCTCAATTATGATTTATTTTTTTTGAAAGATGGTGGAAAAAGTGGTAACTGTACTGTATATAGCGCCTTTTATTCAAAGCGCTTTCCAATGTGCTTTACATTAGGTAACCATGCAAAGTACAAACCTGCTCATCGGAAGCAGAGAGAACACGTCCCAACTTCCAAGTCTTGCCCAGGGGACAGTCGTGGCACGACTGTAGATCAGGGACGTGCACACATAGACATCAAATGGGGGAGCGCGCAATTACTTTGGACCGCTACAAACTGTTAAATCTCAGTTTCTCTGTGAAGGAACGTTTGAAATGTTGATTAGGTTTAACTATTTGCTACCTACCTACTTTAAGCATGTTACGTAATGACTACTTGTGCCTGATATGGCAGTGGTGCCAGATTACATACATGTATACATAAGAGCATTACCTTTAATTCTCCCAACACTAAAACATATCGTCATTACGTCACCATCGAAAACCAATTACACTCTGGCATTGGGTCCTTTAATCCACATCTTTATTACGTCATCATTGAGAGCTAGTTATACATATACTATGTATATGTATGTATATGTAATTTGTAAGTTGATTAGCGGTATATTTTATGTTTGCGTCATCATTGAGAGCTAGTTATACATATACTATGTATATGTATGTATATGTAATTTGTAAGTTGATTAGCGGTATACTGTGGTTACTTTGCACCAAAAACCGTCCCAGCCAACCCGCCACTTTTGATGCGTATGCAAATAAAACAGCAAATTGTGCCTGATTTGCTGGGACCAGATTACATACATGACCATATTTCTTACGTCATCATTTTGAGCTAGTCATACATATACTATATATATGTAATTTGTAAGTTGATTAGCGGTATACTGTGGTTACTTTGCGCCAAAATCCGTCCCAGCCAACCCGCCACTTTTGATGCGTATGCAAATAAAACAGCAAATTGTGCCTGATTTGCTGGGACCAGGTTACATACATGTATACACAGGAACATTACCTTTAATCCTCCCAACACTAAAACATTACGTCACAATCGAAGACCAATTACACTCTGGCATTGGGTCCTTTAATCCACATATTTCTTATGTCATCATTGAGAGCTAGTTATACATATACACACCATGTACTCTGGTCCCAGCAAATCAGGCACAATTAGCTATTTTATTTTACAAATTACATATATATATAGTATATGTATGACTAGCTCTCAATGATGACGTAAGACATATGGTCATGTATGTAATCTGGTCCCAGCAAATCAGGCACAATTTGCTGTTTTATTTGCATACGCATCAAATGGGACGGGAAGTAATAATGATAAGGTAATTGCAGTAAAAAAATATAATAATAATACATATTTAGCCACTTGTACCCCCCCCCCCCCCCCCCCCCCCTCAACAAAGTGGTTAAAAATGTGCATGGTGTGGTTTGTGTGTGTCTCAGGCGCTGCCCTACTTTGACCGTCTGGACTACGTGTCTATGATGTGCAACGAGCAGGCCTACTCTCTGGCCGTGGAGAAACTGCTCAACATCCAGGCCCCGCTCCGAGCACAGTGGATCAGAGGTGAGGATCAAACCACCTAATGGTTGTGTAATTCCCTCAGTACAGACGACAGCGACGAGTTCTTTATATACTGGCAGGATTTGTTTTGGTGGTATCCAGACCGTGAAAACTGTATAGTAAAAAACATATACACAAATACAATAAACACTAGTCAAAAATAATAACAAAAACATACAGTAATATCTCCAACATTGTCTTGATAATGTCATCACTTTCAATTACTGTATACACATAAACTTTGGTTACATATAATCTAATAAAAAACACAAAGACCACATCTAACTACAACCCAACATGTGTTAGCCCTCCTTAGCTGTGCTAGCACTTAGCTGTTTAACAACAACAACAACAATACAAACAAAGGACAGAAAACAACACACAAAAAACGTCAGCAAAATGTACCTTAGTAGCTGCATTGCATGAGGAAATTGTGTAGCTTGTATTACGTTGTGTGATTCTCTTGAAGCTATGAGCTAGCTTGCAGATGCAATATACACTGAGAAACATGTACTAAATCTGCTGACTTTTTGGAGAGTGTTACGCTAAAATACGTCCTGATATAAAGGTCCGATATAAAGGACAAAGGTTCCGCCTTAGAGAACTTTGGTCCCTACCTAAATAAATAACTGAGCTGACTGACACAGAGGCAGTTACAGGTTGAATGATGTAGGGCGGCTGTGGCTCAGGAGGTAGAGCAGGTCGTCCAATGATCCCTGGGTCGGCGGTTCAAATCTTGGCTTTTCCTGTCCACATGTCAAAGTGTCCTACGTTGCCTTCAATGAGTTGGTCGGTGTGAGCTTGCCACCATTTGTTTGGGAAGTGAGGACGCTGGCGTCGACTGTTCGCCGCTTCACCTCCCAATGTATGAATGAATTAAATTCTAAAGCGCTTTGAGCACTTGGAAAAGCTCTATAAAAATGCAATTCATTAATGATAATTCACTGAGCTCATGAACGCGAATTGTTAAATAAATTATGTTGTGAAAAAGACACTAGGTTTTTTTAAATGTGTGTGAAGCCTGTCTATAGAAACTCAAGTTGTTGTTGGTGTTCTGTCTGCAGTGCTGTTCGGTGAGCTGACTCGCATCCTGAACCACATCATGGCCATCACCACGCACGCCCTGGACATCGGAGCCATGACCCCGTTCTTCTGGCTGTTTGAGGAGAGAGAGAAGGTCGGAGAAATATCACCATGTACCCTCCTGTGTAGCGGCGTAGCGCTGCACAATTAATCAAAAATAGATCGCGATCTAGATTCAGACAACTACGCAATCTAATTTTGTGAAGGATCGCACTAGTTGGCTGTCCAATTTATTTGAGTTACTCTTGTGTTTTGATACGAGAGACTTTAAGAGAGGTTTAAGTCAAGCACTTTGATGTTGTCTGTTTAAAGCCACAGTAGTTGGCTCCAGGTGCCACATTTTGAATGTAGTAATGTTCAGCAACTACAGACTAAAGACAATGAGTGTTTTTATGGATAAAATGAGAATCGTGTGAGTCACACGAAAGTATCCAAATAACAGCAGATCTCGAAATGTGTCACAATGCGAATGGGTTTTGAATGATTTGCTTATTTTGAATTTTAATCCTGAAAAGTAACTTGCAGTCAGTGTGTGAGGCGTCTTGTGAGCTTGTAGTTCGGCTATTTTCACTACGTTTGCCTCTTTTCGTATGTAATATTTGACAGTTTGCTATTAAAAAGGTCTTAATATCCCTGTATACACTTACTTATACTGTATGATGGTTTGTTTACTGAGAATCATCTGGGGGTCCCGACACCCAGTTTAGGAACCACTGATGATGGGGAAATATTGATCCTTCCTCTCTCATTCTAGTTTATCATAATGACCTTACTTAAGCGCCCACATTTTTAAGCCTCATTTATATTGTGTCATACGAACCATGATGTGGCTCTGCGACAACAAACACCCTGACCTCCTGTCCTGTCCTGTCCTGTTCTGTCCTGTCCTGTCCTGTCCTGTCCTGTCCTGTCCTGTCCTGTCCTGTCCTGTCCTGTCCTGTCCTGTCCTGTCCTGTCCTGTCCTGTCCTGTCCTGTCCAGATGTTTGAGTTCTACGAGCGAGTGTCTGGAGCCAGGATGCATGCTGCCTACGTCAGACCCGGCGGCGTTCACCAGGTAAAGCACTGGATTCAGTTACGCTGTTACGCCACCGTCATTTCTGTAGTAGCTTTTAGAAAACTACCATACCAATCTGGTCTTCAGCTTTGACCTAGTTTTGTGTCTCATGTTTTATCTGGTCACTGGATGAAAAATATAATGACTAAAAATAAGGTCTTAGCCAGGTATTTAGTACAAGACTTAAGGCGTCCGTGGTGAAGTGACGTGTCGTGTGACGTTGTGTTCCAGGACATGCCCCTGGGCTTGATGGATGACATCTATGAGTGGGCAAAGAACTTCTCCATCCGAATCGACGAGGTGGAAGAGGTTTGTTTCTGCTGCTTCTCTCTGTGAGCCGTTTAAACAGAATGTTACAGTTATGTATTAGGTTACAGGTATGGTGGTCAAGCCATCAATAGATCACACTCTCTGTTGGGTTTTTTTTCATCCCCTCTGGGCAGATGCTGACCAACAACCGTATCTGGAAGAACCGCACAGTTGACATCGGGGTGGTCACCGCTGAGGAGGCCCTTAACTATGGTTTCAGGTAACCTATACTTGCCCGTTTTTCCTACTGAAATCTTCCCCAGTGAGGGGTGGCAGGGACCAAGGACTGTCTAAAAAGGACGAGACGCGAAGACAACATGGCGTCGTACGGGCGACGCCATGTTGCTCCATGGAAGGAAAGAAACATGCGCAATGGGCTATATGCAGCCAACACTTCCTCGTTCAGCTTCCTTGGTCTCAACGCATGTTTCTTTCCTTCCATGGAGCACCATGTGAGCAACATGGCGGCGCCCTTACGGTCTTCGCGTCCCGTCCTCTTTAGACAGTCCTTGGCAGGGACTGGGAAGGAGCGGGCGGGCGCAGTCGGTGCACACAGAAGTCAAGGCAGATGGCTGTGTAGTTGAAGCACAACGGACGTGCGCTTATGAGAAACGACAAAAATGAAAACTGCTGCAAAAATAGAAGCACAACACAAGGATAAAGGAAACATTCAACATCCAGTTTGCTAATTCAAAACGACTACTACTACTTGTGTACTTGGTGTTGAAACTTCTCTAATTTCTCTAACTATTATAAATGTTCACGACTGTGTACAAACAAATATAATTTATAAAAAGGCTACGACAGTGAATTGGGTTCACGGAAGTTGTTGTAGGTTATGTGGCGATTATCTGACACGATCTGACACATGTCTCTTGCCTTGCCCCCCAGCACCTCAATTCCGGGAGGAAATGCGTCTTGGTAGTCACCACGTTTGAATGCTATATCTTTTTATTATTGCATATCCTCCTGACTTGTGTAATGTAGTATCCATGTCTCTTATGTGCACACATACATAAAGGTAGTTAAGGTACACACACACACACACACACACACACTACATACACAAAGAAAAAAACAAACATAATGTGTATTTTCGGTGCATGTAAACATTGTCAATTAACATATCAATCAATCCAAATACGGTGTTTTTCTCCCTGTGTCAGTGGAGTGATGCTGAGGGGCTCGGGGATCAAATGGGACCTGAGGAAGTCCCAACCCTACGACAAGTATGATGAGGTGTCATTCGACGTCCCCATCGGAAGCAAAGGCGACTGCTATGACAGGTACAGTACAGCCGTGGATCTAGCATGTTTCTGACAGGTACAGTACAGCCGTGGATCTAGCATGTTTATGACAGGTACAGTACAGCCGTGGATCTAGCATGTTTATGACAGGTACAGTACAGCCGTGGATCTAGCATGTTTATGACAGGTACAGTACAGCCGTGGATCTAGCATGTTTATGACAGGTACAGTACAGCCGTGGATCTAGCATGTTTATGACGGGTACAGCCGTAGATCTAGCATGTTTATGACAGGTACACAGTACAGTACAGGTCTAGCACAGGGGTGGGCAACTTTGACGATGGAGAGGGCCTCTATATTTCCACACTCACTCCAGAGGACCACATTGCATAGACTGTTGTATAAAAAAAATAGCAGATTTGGTTGAGCTTTGAGCTTGTAGATTTGTTGCTATATTTGAATTAAAATCCTGAGTTGTGCAACTGTTATCTGGCCTAATCTTACTCTTGTGTGTGTGTGCGTGCAGGTACCTGTGCAGGGTAGAGGAGATGAGGCAGAGTCTTCGCATCATGTTGGAGGCGCTCAACAAAATGCCCGAGGGAGAGATCAAGGTGGACGATGCCAAGGTGGCTCCGCCCAAGAGGTCTGAGATGAAGGTATGACCGCTAAACCCCTTATCCCTAAACTTCTTTGCCTTTTTCTTTCTTTCTTTATTTTTTTTTTTTTACTGTTTTGAAAAACATTTTAAAATTGTTCAACCAATGCCAGGGGAGGGAAACTTTGGAGAGGGCTGCTATAGTTCCACACTCACTCACAGAGGGCCACATTGCATATACACATTGCATATAACGTGTCTCAGTGCGACGCGTTTTGTTTTGAGCTTGTAGATCTGCTATTTTTGCTGTATTTGAATTTATATCCTTTTTATTATTTTATTGGAAACCTGAAAAGTTACATTTTTATTTAATTTCAAATGCATTTAGTTATACTTATGTTAAAGTAATTAAAGCGGGTAATGTTTGGAATTGCAACAGCTGAAATCAATCATATATCAGTATTCTGATATTAACCTTGAGGGCCATATTAAAGGACAACTTTAGTTTTTTTCAACCAAGGTTCATGTTTTAGTTTGTTATGAGATAAAGTAAAAGATGACTGTTAATCTTTTTTCATTTTGCTGCTTTCTTTCGTTTGAGGGATTTTTGCTGTTTTTGACAGGGGGGCGGGGGCATTCGAGCATGGGACTATATATGTATTTTTTTACACCATTTTATGGTGATTTCTTTTTTTATGGTTTACTATAGTCCCATTAACAGTTTGACTGCTTAATTTATCCCAGTCATTCTTCTCATTTGCCGGAAATTCCAAAGAACTTTGAAGAACCATTGCATATTATTTCATAATGTGACAATATCACAAAATGTCGCAAATGAAAGAGGCATCTTTCCTCTTTACTCAGAAAAAAAAATTATGTTTCTAGCATGTTGCATTCTGTAGATACAGGCAGTTTTATACAGCTCGGTTTCAACCTAAACAGGCGTCTGTAAAAATGCATTTGAAGTTATCGTCATTTGTTTGCTGAACACTTCTATTTTGCCCATGACATATTTTCTATCATAGTGACAGAGACATACCATATATCAAATGAAAGCTATAATCATCTACTTTCACTAGGAAAAGAGATAGAATCTCTATCATCTTTAGTTTTCAAGATGTGGCCATTTGAATGAGTCTTAACACTTTTCAGTTTATCACTTTTCAGACTCTCGTTTTTGACCCGTCACATTTATATACCCATATCATATTTTTCTAATGATGTGAACATGTCACGGAATATACCAATTGGAAGAGGAGCATTTCCTCTTTATCCAGAAAAAATTTTTATGTTTGTAGCATTCTGCATTCTGTAGATAGAGGCAGTTTTATACCTGCTCTGTTTCACCCCAAACATGCCTCCGTAAAAATGATTTGGTAGTTATTTTAATTTTTTTGAAGAACACTTCCATTTTGCCCATAACATATTTTCTATCATAGTGACAGAGACATACCATATATCAAATGAAAGCTATAATCATCTACTTTCACCAGGAACATAGATAGAATATCTATCATCTTTAGTTTTCAAGATGTGGCCATTTGAATGAGTCTAACACTTTTCAGTTTATCACTTTTCAGACTCTCGTTTTTGACCCGTCACATTTATATACCCATATCATATTTTTCTAATGATGTGAACATGTCACGGAATATACCAATTGGAAGAGGAGCATTTCCTCTTTATCCAGAAAAAAAAATTATGTTTGTAGCATTCTGCATTCTGTAGATAGAGGCAGTTTTATACCTGCTCTGTTTCACCCCAAACATGCCTCCGTAAAAATGATTTGGTAGTTATT
Source organism: Protomyctophum parallelum (assembly GCF_964188405.1). Classification (NCBI taxonomy): domain Eukaryota; kingdom Metazoa; phylum Chordata; class Actinopteri; order Myctophiformes; family Myctophidae; genus Protomyctophum; species Protomyctophum parallelum. The sequence continues at coordinate 24,689,228 of NC_139716.1, read as the reverse complement.
TTAATTTTTTTGAAGAACACTTCCATTTTGCCCATAACATATTTTCTATCATAGTGACAGAGACATACCATATATCAAATGAAAGCTATAATCATCTACTTTCACCAGGAACATAGATAGAATATCTATCATCTTTAGTTTTCAAGATGTGGCCATTTGAATGAGTCTAACACTTTTCAGTCTCACGTTTTTGATCATTCATATCAGGAGAAAACCACTTGTGAATATCCATCAAGCCGAATGGACTTGATCTTTTTATTTTTACACAACACAGGAAGGAAAAAGCTTCTTTACATAGAACAGACACATAAAATCAGGTGTGTGTGGCTGTGTGCGTGTGTGTGTGTTGTGTGTGTAAAGTTCTCAGGTCGACCCTGCACGACTGGCATTTGCATAGTCAGGCAGTGTGTGATAGTGGGCGAAGCAGATCTTTCGGTGCAGTGGCATACAACACGCAGCACACTGGTATCTCGTCTCACTCCGCTTGTTCTGCATTTTGCAGACTCTGCATTCCCTCATTGGGTTCTGTTTTTTGGCACCGGGTGCCGGTTGGATCTTCACTGGAATATGGGCTGTTGCCAGAGGTGCGATGCTTGCAGAGAGCCTGGACCGAGGGTCGCGCTTTGGTGCCCTGGTTGCTTTGGTGGGGCTAGTCCACGCCTTGACCAGACTTTCAATGAAGGTCATCATGTCCTTCACAGCTCCCCGAGGATGTCTTTTCTGGTACAGGACGAAGGAATTAAAAATGCAGATTTGCAACATATAAAAGACATATTTGTTGGTCCATTTGTAGGACTTTCGGATGAACGGATAGTAGGATATCCGTTGGTCCATTTTGTCCACACCATTCATGCCATTGTTGTACTCCTTCACACAGATGGGCTTGGCAACAGTAAGCAGGCCTGTCTTCTTCTTCCATCTGCGGATGTCGACCATCTCATCCGGGTGGAAAGTTGTCACCATGCGGACTACCTTGGTGTCTCTCCATGCCAACGTCAGAACCGTGTCCGTGTGTCTCACGATTCTGTCGCCGACTGCCAGGGTGGAATTGGATGCCTGTGCCACTTCTGGTGGCGCCCCTCTGTTCCTTCGGAGTGTTCCGCAGACATGGGTTTTCATCTCAAGGAGCAGGTTGCACATGGCGACAGAGTTATAGAAGTTGTCCATGTACAATGTGTAGCCCTGGTGTTTTAGGCGTCCTAGGAGTGAGGGAACTATCTCAATCAAGAGACCAGGCTCTCCACAATAAGGCTGCATGTTGAATGCATATCCAGTGTCACTATCACAGACTATGTAAGACCTAATTCCATAACGAACTGGCTTATTCGGCGAAAAAACTTTGAAACCTAATCTGCCTCGAAACAGCAATGTCCCTTCATCTATGCTGATCTTCTGTGAAGGCTGAAACAGGGCCTGGAACTTTGTTACAAAGTACTCAAAGATGGGGCGAATTTTGTGGAGCCTGTCCTTTGGATCTGGAACGTTGTTGAAGTGGATGAAGCGCAAGATGTTCTGAAATCGGTTGCGAGCCATGACCTTGGCAAAGTATGGAGTGGCGGTGATCTCCTCTGTGGACCAGTAAAGCTCTAGAGCCGGTTTCCAAACTAGACCGGTCAGGAAAAAAAGGCCAAGAAAACTTTTGAGTTCCTTCCTGGTGACAGGCACCCAGTCGTGGGCTCTCGAGTGTGGCATGAAGGGCATTTCAGCAATGGACTTCTCCGCGTATAGATTTGTCTGATAGACTATCATATCCAGCAGATCGTCAGTCACAAACAGGCTGAAGAAGTCCACTGGCTGGTCTGACTGTAGCAATGCAGCACCGTTGATCGGCCCAGGTGTAGCAGTGAAGGGTATGTCCTTAGGCTGCCAACGTACTTGCTCCACACCACGCCAGCCAGGAGACACTGGCTCCTCACGGACACTGCCCTTTCCCCGGCCTGTGAATCATAGAAATACAATATATGCATTTACAATAGGCCTACATGTATTTAGATAAAATGCAATACTGTTGTGACATCTGGTGGAGCTGTTGCCCCCGAGTACAGATAAGCGGTCTACACATGCCTACATGTATTTAGAATAAATAAGTAAAATAAATAATGTGCTGATGTATCCACACAGAAAACATTTAGGCAAAAATAATGAACGTGTAGTCCGATGAACAACCACTAGATGGCAATGATGCTCTTATGCTGGCAATTCTGATGAATAAAGTCACATGTGATGTGTAAAGGTTTTAGAAATAAAGCAAAACAAATGTATTTTCTCTTACCCTTGCCTTTGCCTTTGCCTTTTCCAGGCCTTGCTGGACCGGATCTGGGGGGTGAGGGTTGAGGCTGGCTGATCTCAGCACCTAGAAACATCAAATAAATAGATATATTTATTTATATGATGTGCAAAAAATTAAATACATTTACACAGTACACCAACTTGAATGTAACAAGTCTCACCAATTACAACAGGCCTACATGTATTTAGAATAATACATAAGTAAAATAAATAATCTTACCTCCAGACACAACACCTTCACCAGCATCGTCATCCTCAAATGCATCCTCCTCCCCAGAGCCTAGAAAAATAACACATTACATAAAAAAACAAATCAATTTTCACTTTTGGAAGACATTTTACCCAGTCAAATAGCATTCACATTCAGTCACGAGTGAGATCACAATAAAAACGAAAACTTACTGGCAAATGCATCGACTCCGTGACGCACAGGCGCACTCTGATGGAAGGGGCTGTCCCGGCTCTTATGTAGCGGTTGTCTGAACGGTTTCCACGTCAAGTCCATGGGATCATCTACTTCATCGTTGTTATCAGATTCTGTAGAAAGTAACACACCAAAAATAAGATTTATTGACGTATAATCACGCGCGCGCACACACACACACACACCCACAAAATAAGCTTTATTGACGTATAATCGTTCAACATGCGTGTATAGAAACATACACTCATTCAACGATTAGCTTTATCACACACACACACACACACACACACACACACACACACACACACACACACACACACACACACACACACACACACACACACACACACACACACACACACGATTCCCCGTCATTGAATGAGTGTATGTTTCTATACACGCATGTTGAACGATTATACGTTCTCTCTGTGTGGCGGTGGCGAGCGACAAGATCCTCGTTCCACTGCATGGTTCCCTGTTCCCTCGCTCAAGCAGTTTTGTTTTGTGATAATGGATAGATCGCTCAACGTTTGGGGGCCTCGACCAGCCCCCAAACGGTGAGCGATCTATGCATTACTTACGAGGATCATAAAGTCGTGTCGCTCGCAAACCGCCACACAGAGAGAACTCGTTCTCTCACAGAGAGAACTCGTTCTCTGAGAGAACGACTTGAACTCGTTCTCTGAGAGAACGAGTTGAGAACTCGTTCTCTGAGAGAACGAGTTCAGTGGAACGAGGATCATAAAGTCGTGTCGCTGTTCGCCACCGCCACACAGAGAGAACGGGGGTGGATTCTAACAACAAAATAAACGAAATAAATAAACCATGATATATGCACCAACCTGATGGATCGGACTTCTGAGAGTTGTATGGACTTTCCAACACGTCCCGGTCGGTCAGGGCTCTTCCACTAGTGGCCCTGGGTGTAGAAAAAGTGGACGGTATGCCCCTATTCTCAGGGGTAGTCAATGGCTCAGCTGGTTCTTCATCCGACATCTCGGAACCCGTGTCGGCGTTGGGGAGGGGAGCATAATAGTCAAACATGGTTGCCTGACCACGACCCGCCGCGTTCGGGAGACGCTTACCCCGGGCTCGGCCTCTTCCACGTCCACGGTTCGGAGCACTGGGTCCTGGGACTTGAATGGAGGCTGCTCGCCCGACACCACTTTGCCCAGGGACCGGGCTAGCATTACGGCTGCGGGCAAGTCCAACTAATCGCTCGCTGACACGGCTAGGTGGAGTAGGTGCAGAGACTGGAATGGAGGCTGCTCGCCCGACACGACTTTGCCCAGGGACCGGGCTAACATTACGGCTGCGGCCAACTGAACGCCCGCGGGCACGGCTGGGTGCAAGACCAGAGGCAGTTCTCCCAACACCACTCCTCACAGGAACAGGGCTACCTTCACGGCTGCGGAGAGCGAAGCGATCACTGGCTCTTTTAGGACGATTTGGACCAGGCATTTCACTACTGCACGCACACTACACGGATACACTTTCTTCGATCTCTCTCTCGCTCTCATGCGACTTCTCAGTTCGTACCTACTCCCACAAAGAAAACGTGAGAAAATTGCCTTTTTATATTGTTTGTGTTTTGATTGCAAATCCCTTTCATGTGGTAGGGTTGTACTGCCATGTGGATGCTTGTTTTGGGTTACAATGTATGAGCCATCAGCCAACACAGCGCCATCTCTTTTGATGGAGGAGACGTTGTTGTTGCACGTGTAGCTGTTGTTGTGATCACGTGGTCTATGGTTCCCTTTGATCGGCAGTTTATTTTGGTGTCAAAGTGACCCACTGCGGACCACTGTGACTCACTGCGGACCACTGCTAGCCTTTGATCAACCATCCCTTTGACTAGGTTGTTTTTGAACACACTATTTCTGACTTTTTTTTTTTCACAGAAGTCTGAGATTTTGTGACGGGCTGGGGAAGTGTCCCATGTAATGTATAGACAAATAATAGCAAAATGTCGGGTTTAGCTTGTTCGGCAGCTATTTATAGTGTATTAAAAGTCGAGAAAAACGTTTTCAGCAGTCAAACTGTTAAACGCCAGGAAATTACATCTGGCCACAGAAGATCACAGGATCTACTGAATGTGAAGGTAGCCTACTGGGGGAAGGCTTATACTGTGTGTATAGGCTCAATATGTCAGTTTGTCACATTCAGTAGATCCTGTGATCTTTTGTGGCCAGATGAAATTTCTTGGGGTTTATTAGGACTATAGTAAATAATAAAAAAATAAATCGCCATAAAATTTTGTACACAAATACATATTTAGCCCCATGCTCGAATGCCCCTAAATCCTTAAAACGAAAGAAAGCAGCAAATTAAAGAAAATGAACACTCACCTTTTAGTTTCTCTATTAACAACCTAAAACATGAACCTTGGTTGAAAAAAACTAAAGTTGTCCTTTAAGTGAAGGTGGGGGCCGCATTTGGCCCCCGGGCCGCAGATTGCTCGTGCATGAACTAGGCGATGAAAAATCCATCCTTTTACATTACGTGACATTTGATTGCTTTTGTGTGTGTGTCCATGACAGACGTCCATGGAGTCTCTGATCCACCACTTTAAACTGTACACAGAGGGTTACCAGGTCCCTCCTGGGTCTACGTACACAGCTGTGGAGGCACCCAAGGTGAGACCCCCATCCTTTTCCTTGAATGGCGGTGTGTGCCTGCTAAGGTGTGATAACAAGTGCCATCAATCAATTTTTTAATGTTCGAAGATCCAACTTGTAGAACTTGGAAGGGAAGAGGTGTGTATTGTGTAATGATGAACGTCCTCTGGAATGATACTCTCCGTTATGGGGGGTTCCCAGCAGAATTAGTCAGGATTGGCGACTCAAACCCACAATGCGCTGTCGGGCTGAATTCGGAGTTTAGGTGCCCGAGCCGCTAGTGCTGGCCAGGCCCTGTTTAACCCTTAGTATAAACATTGGCTATTTTCACAAACATTTCACATTTTAACACAAATGGTGTCTGGGGATCTCCTAGATCTGGAACAAAATATTGGGGGACCTTGACATGAAAAAGATAACCATCACTGCTCTAAGTTATATAACCTGGGTGTGTTTTGTGTGTGTGTTAATTAATTTATTAATTCCAGGGTGAGTTTGGCGTCTATCTGGTGTCAGACGGCTCCAGCAGACCGTACCGATGCAAGATCAAAGCACCCGGATTCGCCCACTTGGTGCGTGCTTAAACACCCATTCCTTATTCATTGAGTGTGTTTGGCCATTTTTTCTAACCCAGTAACTTGCAACACAAGGAAGGACAAATTATCTGCTTTTATTCATGGTTTAAAGTTCTCTGTTACCACGACTGATTTCAGTCATTTGGATTCCATAGAAGCCAGCGTGTCTTCTGTGAAAGCATGCTACGCACTGAAAATAGCCACGTGTTGTGATCTTGTAGATCTGCTATTGTCGGTCATTAGTTATTAGTTATAGTTATTACGTTTAGAAGCATCTTCCAGAAACATGAATGGTATCAGAAATGTCATGATTTCTTCAGCCGGTCGGACTAAAACATCATCAGTACATTTTCAGTCTTAAGATTTTATTTTTCTTTATTCATTTCTATCAAAATAAAGATGAAATCAATACATTATTAATAATAATGTTTTCCTTCTACCAGGCTGCTCTGGACATGATGGCCAAGGGACACATGCTTGCTGACGTGGTGGCCATTATCGGTAAGAAAGACACCCGACATTCTTCAAACGTTCACCATCTCAAACTATGTTCAAAATGTTATTCACAATGTATTGGATTCAAACTGTCTCAAAGGTGCAGTCAAATGCTAAACACCTTATGTAATGACTGATGCACTATTTTAAAAAGGCACTTCTTTTTCTCCTCTCTCTTACAACAGGCACACAGGATATTGTGTTTGGAGAAGTTGACCGTTAGAAGCTGCTGCTGCTTATCTGTTCATGTATCTCTCTCGAAGAGGACTTCTTCTTCTTCTTCTTCTCCTCTGACCTAACTTGTTCATCTGTCACGGTTGTCTTCACGATTCACTGTAGAGAAACACGTTGACGGAGGATTCTGCTCGTAAACCATCGATGTACATTGTACAATGTGTCTAAATAAACCTAATTAATATTTTATGACCAAACTAAGATGTACGTTGTTGTTTTTTTTTGTTTAGTAACTGAATTAGAGCATTGGCTCAAGCATTTCTTTAGTGTGTGTGTGTGTGTGTGTGTGTGTGTGTGTGTACCTGTAAAACATAACAGAAAAACTATTTGTGGTGTGTGTGTGTGAATGAACAAGCCTAGATAGCATGTCCTTCCTCTGGTGTGGCATCGAAAGGAGGAGGGGTCTGACTGATCACATCTGAGAGAAAATGGACCGAGAGCTCCGACCACAACTTCCCCCACCCTGCCGCTGGCTGTGAGTGAGAGAGTGCAACACTTGTTGTTTTTTTCCCTCTTTGCTCAAACTCAGATTAAAAGCATCTACTGAGCACTGAGCAGTCCCCCGCTGCTACAGAAAAAGCCACCGCTTTGCTGCCTACATTTGTGCGCCAACGACGACGTGCTGATAACTCAACTGTGACCATGTGGATAAGAAGAAGCCAGGTCTACTCTGTCATTCTCTTGTGGATGAGTTGTGGCAGTGTTGGTGAGTAGTTAATTGCGACCGGAGGTCGGTTAATGTTAACCTTGAGTGGGGCCTTAATCCTTATGGTTCAGCATAGTCTCTAGGGTGGGACGAGGGTCTACTTACTTTCATGTTCGGAAAAGGGGTTAGAATGTTCTCAACCGTATGTAGGTTTTAATAGATGTATAGGAATGTTTTAACTAAGGTAAGGATAGAGACGGCGCAGTAAGTTTGAAAATGAATTATGAAATGGTCGAGGTACGGTTGCATGAAGAACTGTCACAATACATTTTAAACAAGGTTGTGGGCGAATTTAAACTGTACGGCACAAACTTACAGTTTGAATACGTTTTGCTTTTCCAACCAGTGACGTATGTTGAGAATAGACTTGTTCTCGGCATGCAGTACAAACAACCTAGTTGAAAACATTGTTATTTGATGTTGGCTGTATACAGTCCAATGTATGGTTTTCTCATAACTAGGCCCATTTGACAGTCTGCGTCAGTTAAGTGAAGTTACCGTACCACATACATAGGTGTTCCTGTGAAAACAGAAACCCACCCGTCTACCCCCCTCGTGGTAGCATTTCAGAGAAATGTTGCAGTGTTTTGATTTTCATGACTACTAGCGACTGCGAGCCTGTTTAGACGGGCTATTTTGACACAATATACTGTGTGTAATGCTGCAAGGCACCATGTATGCCCAAAGTCAGAGAGGTAGGGAAGCCGTGACAAGCTGGCTTCTAACTCTGGCTGTGGATATGTGGTCAGTGCGATGCAGTGAAATTCTTTAGGTGACATTTTGTGCAACCAGTTTAGTAATTTCTTTACAGGATAACATATGTTTTAGGACATAATTACCTCTCAGATTGGCCTCACATGCAGGACACCGTGTGAACAAGACAACACACATCACTCTACATCAGTGTTCATCACATTTCTGTGCCCAAGCAAGGCACACCAACGGCCAAGACAATGCCTCAAGCCCATAACGCATTGCGATGAGACACAGACGATTTTCAAACAATTGTGGAATGAACTTGTATAAAATACGTTCTCCCTATAATGATGTGGCAGTTGGTCACCCTGAGATATCCTACCGTTATATTTTAGGTTTCCTCAGCTATTTCCTTTTTGAGCTCACGTCAGATACGAGGTGCGAAAACCAAAGATGGTCAAATAGATAAGTAGCCTACCACTTCTGGTCTGCCATTTATAGCTTATGACAGGTGTTTAAAGCTCACATTTTAATGTGTGAAGAAGGGGGGGGGGGGGGCAAAAGCCAACTCGGATCGTGACAAATCATGACAACAAACTTATTATATTTTATAAAATATTTTGGGCCGAACAAATAATTACAAAGAAGAAAAACAACAAAAAGTGTTGTACCCTGCCCTTTTTTCTTCTTCTTTCTAATTATTTGTTCGGCCCAAATGTTTTTATTTGTTGTCATGATTTGCGTTAATAATTGCGCTTTGGGCTTTAACGTATGTATGTTTATTTGTGTCCGTAGCGGCTCTTAAAGAGCCTGAGATCTGCTACGTGTTGGATGCCATCTTACTTCTCTATGGAGTCATCCTGACAGCCCTCTACAGCAGACTCAAGGTACGTCAATCAGTGTTGATTTCATCAACTAAAACTAAGACAAAAAAACAACCTTTTTTTCCCACTGACGAAAACTAAATGGAAACTAAATAAAAACTAAGCTATGATGACTAAAACTAAGACTAAATATACTGACTATTTCGTCAACAAATAAAAACTAGACCTAAAATGTTAGGAAGGGACTAGTGGACAAGAGATCCAGTATGAGTCATTGTACACTTGGTTGCATGCTGAAAATAGCCGATCTACGCGTTGTGAGCTTGTAGATCAGCTATTTTCAGTAAGTGTTTGAACTGTCATTACGACAGCATTTTATTACATTTTAGTGGGCAACGTTATCAGTCACAGCTAAATCATATCATGGATCATGGATACGATCATACGTTTGAATCTATTTGGAATTTAAGTGGGTGAAAGTTTGAAGTTAGAACTGACAGTTCTAACCTGTGGAAATGGCCCTTTGACTGAATAAGGAACAGAAAATGATGCTAAAACTGAACGAAAAGGAAACTTCCTGTGTAAAACAAAGGAAGGAATAAAAAAGCATCTTTAATCTTGTCAATATGCTGTTTTTTCTTTGTACACTGGCCTACTTGGAATGATGCAAGTTGGAAATGAATGCCCCACGCCGTTATAATGGCCCATATATGGAGTTCTTTGTCAGGCATGCCCAAATATGGAGTCTGTCAGAACATTATTGTGATGTCAGAACAGGCCAGAGCCCGGGCAGGGCCCTGTCGAGAGACCAGGCAGAGGCCTTTTGTGGGGCGGTTCTGGACAACCGTGTGTCCCACCGACTCGAAGCCGGGAACTATGGGGGTGTGGAATGGAACGCGGGTGTCGAATTTGAAGTGGGTGGATTACAGACGTACACACAGAGACCTGGTGCATTTATAGATAGAAGATGAGCTTTCTACCCAACAGAGACGACGACGTTCCTCTTCTGTCATTGAATGTTGATTTTTTTTCCTTCAGATCCAAAAGATCAGGGTACTCCTTGCTCAACGCAAAATCCTCAAGGCAAGAGCAGCAAAATCAGGAAAAGCAAAGGTAAACACACACACATACACACAGCCGATCTACAAGCTCGCAATGCATTGTGTTGACCTTGTACACTGTAGATCTGCTATTTCTGAAAGAAGAAATGGAATAAAATAGAAAATAATATTTAAAGATCTATCTTAGATTTTTAGATAATAGATTTGCTATAGGCCCTAGAACACCAAATGACGCCACCGCGTGCACGCAAGCAAACACACACACACACACACACGGCTGACATGACAAAGTGAGATGTCCTTGCGTGACGGAATAGGTTTGACTGATAATTCGTTGGACGACGGCAAATTCTAAGGCATTTGACACATTCATAAGAGGGAGGCTTCTGTGTCAACTGTCAAGTTACTAGTGTAGAGAGATTTTTGGAATTGTTGCTTTTCTTGAACTGATGTCTTCATTCTCACCCTTACAGATGGTTGAAGAGGGCATCTATACGGTGAGTTGACCATTTGGATGATGATGATGATGATGATGATGATGATACAGAACTAGAGATGTCCCGATACTGTATCGGTATTGGAAAAGTACCTTTCTGGTCATATCGGTATCGGCGAATATGCCACTGATCAGTCACAGGGGTAAGGGGTGGACACTATGGCAGGTAAATAAAATGTTGGGGCATGTGGAGTTTGCTTTCGAGTTGCCCAAACTGCAAGTGCACATTTGAGTGAGGATTCTGCTATTAACCAACACAAGATAAAATAAGTAATTTTCTTTTTATTATTATAAATATTATCTGGTATTCGCTATCGGCTAACACAGAAATTGTGGTATCAGATCGGGTACAAAAAAGGTGTATCGAGACATCCCTATACAGAACTGAAGGAGAGATGCAAGGGACACGGCAATGTTATGACAAGTGGTACTGCCATTCAGCCAAACCAAAAATGCTGGTCTGTCATGCAGGACTCGGAGACCCGGGTTCGAATCCCCCAGTAGGACATAGATGTTGTGGATTGCAGCTTTAACTTGCTTTTAGCTGATATATACAGTATATACAGTGTATATATATATATATATTTTTTTTTCGAGATCTGGGTTTTAACAACAAAGCGAGACTTCCCTTTTCATGTATTTTTTTTCTTTTTGTCTTTTAACTTTGGTTCCTTAAATATAGTTTCACAGCACTCTCTGGCTTTGTCTGACATCATATGGTCCCAGTCATCGTTAGAATGTAGAAATTGGAAGTTGGCTAGTGTAGGTAAAAGCATAAGTAAAACGCCTTTGCACGCAATGTGGTGCATGTGGCAATGCGACGTGTAACACAAATGGTCTATTTGCAGTGCATGACACCCGCATGCAACGGACTTAGAAACCCTTTAGTGTCCATGAGAGCGCTATAGAAGCTCTTCATGTTAGTCCAGTCAATCTAAAAAAAGCTAAAAAGGGGTGTAACTCAAAAGAAATTGCAATAGTAATCAAGGTTTTTTTTATGATCATTAGGGTCATCCAAATAACATACCGGTATTCAAAATTGTAAATGAACTTTGATAATGATAATGAACTTTATTTATATAGCACCTTTCAGAGCAAGGTTCCAAAGTGCTGTACAGTACAAGGTTAAAAAACACAAACAACATATGGCAAATCATAATCAAGGGCAGTTTAAAAACTAGAAACATAAGTTTCTAGTTTTTGTAGCAGCAGTTAAAAATGAGCATAATTGGCCCAGGCCGTAGCGTAACGGTCTGGGCACCGGACTGGTAATCCAGTCGCAGTGTGCCGCGGGTTCGACTCCCGGACCCGACACGGCCTTTACTGCATGTCATCCCCCCATCTCTCTCCCGTTTCCTGTCAGCCTACTGTCTGTCCCTTCAAAAATCAATAAAAGGCGTAAGCTGCAAAAAAAATATCTTAAAAAAAAAAAAAAAAAATGAGCATAATTGAAATAATTAGTGATGAAATGAAATAATTAGTGGGTCATGGTAAATTCAGGGGTGGTTGAAAGTTGGGGTAACTGTGTGTGTGTGTGTGTGTGTGTGTGTGTTTGATTGATTGATTGAAATATTTATTAACAGTTTGTAGAATTTACAGTACATTTTAAGCACAAACTCAATACAAAGACTGTTAACTGTGAGTGGACGACCCAATTAAGCATTACACTTGTTTACAACAGGGTCCACATTGTTCAATTCATCAGTGTGTGTGTGTGTGTGTGTGTGTGTGTGTGTGTGTGTGTGTGTGTGAGGGTGTGTGTGTGTGTGTGTGTGTTAAAAACAATGTTTTAAGTAGCATGTGACGTATCAAATTAGGGGGTTTTCATGATTCTGAATCCAAAGCATTAGTTTTCCACAAAAAAAACTCCTTTGGCTAAAAACGTCCAGAGCCGTTCATGATGAGGTCATCACATTTGGGCAAGCAATTATTTGCAATATCCTCATGGTTCACCAGTGATTTAGGTATTCTATTAATTTGTTGTATGATCATATCTCTTTCTGTCTGTCTGTCTCCATCTCTGTCTGTCTCTGTATCCATCTCTCTCTTTGTCTGTCTGTCTGTGTCTGGTCTCAGGGTCTGACCCCGCACCACACGGACACCTATGAGACCATTGGCATGAAGAAGTGAATAATGAAGCTATGTTCCTTATTTCCTTTTATTCCATAAACTGTTTTGTTTTGGTTATTTTAACATTGCAGTTAAATGGTTGTCTTACTTATTTTTTTTAGGGCTGAGCAATGTATTGATTATTAAATTATATTATATTGATATCATGACGGATTTTGGATATCATAATATAGTGATATGACATAAGTGATGTTATTTCTTGGTTTTGAAGGTTACATTACAGAAATGTAATTACTTGACTTCTAGCTTTTCTATTATTTGCTCTATGATATGAAAAGGGTTGAAAACCACTGGTTTAAAGACACGTCTAAGTTTGACCACCTATGCTTTTGTGCATATCACTCATTCAGCCCTATTTACTTTGCAATGTTTTAAGAAGATGTTATTCTGTATTTTTGTTCACTTCTTTCTTTCTTTTTCTTTTTAATGTAAGAATCAGCTGGATGCCCATCATAGACACAAGTGTAGCAGCAATGTAACACTTAGAAAAGAGGGAAGTTGCAAGAAAGAGAGACAATAATTATCAGTCTTGTTAAATGTTGGGTGTCCTCTTGCACATACCGATATTTCACTAATGTATTGAATAAATGTTATTTTTACTGGCATTTAATTTACACATACTCTTTGAACAAAAACAACAATTAAAAGAAAAAGCTATGAAAAATAGTTAAAAACATTAGAGCCTAGCGATACATTCTTCCAATACATTCTCATATGGATGCATCTTTGTGACCTATGTGGATAGCCATTTGTATAGTAGCCCTAGAACACCTTATGTTTCCCCCGATATGGAAACTTGTGTTATGTCTCCTCCAGACGTACGTAGTGTGGAAACTTGCTCTGCCCTTGCTCCCACCACTGTCCAATCCACTTTCTCAGTGTGGTTGCAGCATAACGTGTGACTCTAGCTATAGCGCAACAAAGAAAGACAGATAAACATAACATTACAGTTTAGAGATTCTTACCCACAGTGACTTGTTCCCATACTTCAGGGGTTGGAGAGGGTCACTATATTTCCACACTCACTCCAGAGGGCCACATTGCATATTTCAGTCGTAGCAAAAATAGTATGTTTGAATTCTAATCCTGAATTATGTTTTGCTATTTTTGAATTTTGGAGCAAACAAATCTAAATAACAAAACATTATGTGAACAAATAACAGACACATATGCATAGTATGAGTATCATCTGTCAAAATGGGTAACAAGGAGAGAAGCTAGTGCTGGGAGGGTGAGGTGTCCAAAGAGATGCAAGTATATGCCACAGGGTGGCGACAAAGGATATCTTTGCTCAGTTTGGCAGACACACACAGTAACACACTCAGAAGATCGAGTATACATACTGTATACTGTAGCCTCGTGTACACAGGTTTATAGGCCACAATGATTAGAAGTTGTTTTAATGCATTTTAATTGTTGAACATTTTGTGTAAATTTCCACCAAAGTTGAGGTGTTAAAGCATTACTGTACATGCATTACATGAGATTAAAAGTATAATCGCATAAATGTCACAAAGATCTCCTGTTGCAGTATATTGTTTCTCTATCTTTTATTCAGTTATTGTACTAAAGAGAGATCATACTGGACATTACTTTATAGATTCATGCTATTTCTGATGGGAGGGTCCAGAGAGTGGCGCGCTATGAGCTTGTAGATCTGCTATTTTTCAATAGCTAAAGCATAACATGATGCTAACACCAAAATGGGTTAAGGGGAGAGAGATACGAGACAAGCATGGTCTGCACTGGCACCAACAATATTTTTAATATAAGAAATATGTCTTTAAATGAAATGCTAGTATGTTTAATGCCCCAAATATACTGTATACAATGCTAGCCTCTAAACTGCCTCCCCCTGGTCAGCTGATGCCGGGAAAGGAACTGGTTGGAATAACGTGTTCCTTCCACGCACAAACGGGGGAAACTCCCCCACCCTGTCGGGTGAAAAGAAGCGGCTTGGACTCCTCATGCATTGAAGGAAGCATGAGGTCAGTCCGTTGCTCTCCCCAGGTTGGCAGAGGGAGTGTAGAGCCCGGGATTACAGTAGATAATTGACACCGGGTGAAAAATGGATTACAAGATCGTGGGATAAAAATGTATAAAGAGTAATAATACCCCAATATACAATTAGCTCTGCACACGTGTTCCTTTTTAAACCCATAAACCTTTTTATCCCTTTCATGAAACGTGATATTTATTCTTGTTTGTTAAAACCAGATCCCATGCTGTCTGTCGTCGCCTCACCTGCCTCTGCCAGAGCATGTAAAGACGAGAAAATAACTGTCATGTTGCTTCAACCAAACAGGAAAAGCAGCTTTCAAGAGAGGGAGAGTGGTGTGTGTGTGTGTGTGTGCGTGCGTTTGTGTGTGTGTGTGTGTGTGTGTGCGTGCGTGCGCTCATGTGAGAGGGGAGGGAGCATAGAGGCGACTTGCGACAGGTGTATCCCGAGCAGGTAGCTGCACCTTCTTTGACTGCTTAGCAAAAACACATATTGTGTTGTCACTTTGACAAAACAATAAGAAACATGCCAATGGATTACAACTTTTTTCAAGCTAGGGCAGAGACTGTTTTTCATCACACTTCTTTTTTCTGAAGGACACTTCAACTTAGACTTAGCCTCTAATCGTCAAGGATGTGCTTATAGTGGATGAGGGTGTGTGAGTCAATAACTGAATCAGAAACGGAACAGTTTCTACCTGCCGTCTTGACGGGGAATTATTCCCCACCATAAAGTGGGCTGCAGTTGTTTGCCGGTTTTGTCTTTTCTCTATGTGATGTTGCTTGGACCAATGCCTTGAATTGAACAGTTTCCTCCAGTAGAGAAGTGGTCCCACCTCGTACACCGTTCTGCTGTCTCAGCGTCCAGTTGGTGGCACGACAGGACAGAACTGGGAGGAGAATGACATCGCTGGCGAACGGCCTGTCACTGTGTCTGCTGCTGGCCCTTTGGAGTTTAGGTGAGTGCCAACATTAATTTAAAAAATAATACAAATATATGATCTATGCGTATACTGTATACATTTACTGAATATAATTGTAGTATGTTAACTGATAACTTCTGGTGGTTCAGACACATTTTCGAGGTGAGAGTTAATTGCAGAATAGACAGACATGTTGAAAATGTAAAAACTTCAACAAATATTATTTTCATCAAAGCTCTCTGAAGCCTAGCTGGGCAGGTGGCCAACATTTACAGTTGTCTTCACTGGGACAGAGTCCAAAAAAAGGGAGAGAGAAAGAAAGAAAGAAAACACTTAAGAGGCTGTCTGATATTTCAGGAAAAACTGGTTGCTGTTGATCAATTTCCCTCCCACCCGTTCGTGATTCACAGTGACTACATAGTGTAGCGCGTGTGTGTGTTCATGTGCGTGCGTGCATGCGGCTGTGCGCACATGCCTGTGCCTGAGGTGCGTGTGCAATTCATATACAGTGTGTAAATGGACTGTGTGTGTGTGTGTGTGTGTGTGTGTGTGTGTGTGTGTGGTAGTATGACACATACTACACATAGACACAGTCTATGTTTAAGGCAATCATACTTTTCTTTTCTTTTGCCTAATAGACGTTTAATATATGTCTAAATGGCCATCTAAACATGGGTTATAAATGGTCTAAAAATGAAAGCAGTCTATGCTTAGATTGAAGTTGAAACATCGTTTAACGGTCTTAAACGGTCTATATATAGACGGTCTATATATAGACGTTTAATAAAACCATGTCTAAGCTAAGCTAAACTTTCATTTTTTAATTTAGACCAATTTTAACCAAATTTTAGACAGACATCTTGCTCAGTGGGAAGTGTGTACTGTACATGCGATGACAGTGATAGTGTCAATCCGTGATGTATGTGTAATGTACCGTCTAACTCTATTGTATAAGCCCATACACCTGATCTGGGGGGAGAGGGGAGCATGCGAGTGTGTTGTGCCTGTAGCCATTTCCACCACGGCAGAGGTAATAAAAAGGGTCAACCTGTACCGTGTGTTGTGTGAGAGATGAGAGAGAAGCTCCGTCGGTACTATTATGAAAATAAGCTGCTGTCTCTGCGTTATTCCAGTAATGCAGTACAGGCAGATTCCATGATAGGTTTAAAAACCTCAGGGTAACACCCTCACACACACACTCACACACTCACACGCACTCCTGAGGTGGAAAAACACACCTGTTGTCTGTCTGCAGGACACACTGATTCTACTGACAGTAACAACGTATGATTCACGTCCTGTGTGTTGACAGGCTTCGGTTCAGCAAGCGTTTGTTTCTCACATAGAAGAAGTACTGAATTTGTTTTACTTGAGTATCAATACCACCATGTAGAAATACGACTCACAAAGTAAAAGTCTGGAATTCGAAATTTACTTCGTCGAGTCGAAGTACAAAAGTATAGGGGCGGCTGTGGCTCAGGAGGTTGTAGAGCAGGTCGTCCAATGATCCATGGGTTGGCGGTTCGAATCCCGGCTCCTCCTGTCCACATGTGGAAGTGTCCTTGGGCAAGACACTGAACCCCATCTTGCCCTCCAGTAGTTGCCACCTTTGGTGTGTCAATGTGGGAAGTGACTGTTCGCCGCTTCACCTCCCAATGTATGAATGAATGGTCCATTGTAAAGCGCTTTGAGTATAGGTACTAGTGCATAGAAAAGCGCTATAAAAATGTAATCCATTATTATTATTATTAAGTATTGGCATCAAAATGCACTTAAAGTACCAAAAGGAGAAAGTATACTCGTCATGCAGAATGTCCCATTTGACATGTTTTTAAATGTATACAAATCTTGTGAAAATAGCCAAAGTATAGGACTGAAGTGTATGTTTTTTTTTTATATAATATTCTGAATCGACTATTTCTGAAGTTCGAAGTAACTACTAACATTTTCAAATAATGGTAGGGGAGTAAAAAGTACAATATTTGCCTCTGAGATGTAGCAGAGTAGAAGGAAAAAAATGGAAATACTCTGAGCTCCTTATTAGTCTGGAAGCCGACAGAATTGGGAAAAAACGGCCATTGCAATCATGACAAATGTGATGAGGTCAGCACAAATGTGATGAGGTCAGCAGCACAAATGCACAAATGTGGCTATGGCTGTTTTTAGCCCAAGGAGTGTATTTTGTGCAAACCTAATGCTTGGAATGGATTCAGAATCATGAAAACCCCCTAGTTTGACATGTCACATGCTACTTAAAGCAAAAGGAAAGTTTGACATTGTGGACATCTTTGCCTCCCATAGGATGTTAATGGTAGGGTCACAAGAAACCCCTATAAAAAATTGCCCCATAGTGACAGCCGGTCAGCAAGTGGATTCATGAATATATGTATATAGACAATATTTTAGGCCAATAAAAAAGACTATACCAAAGTGTGTGTGTGTGTGTGTGTGTGTGTGTGTGTGTGTGTGTGTGTGTGTGTGTGTGTGTGTGTGTGTGTGTGTGTGTGTGTGTGTGTGTGTGTGTGTGTGTGTGTGTGTGTGTGTGTGTGTGTGTGTGTGTGTGTGTGTGTGTGTGTGTGTGTGTGTGTGTGTGTGTGTGTGTGTGTGTGTGTGCACATGCCTGCCTGAAGTGAAGCAATTCATATACACAGTGTGTAAATGGAGTGTGTGTGTGTGTGTGTGTGTGTGTGTGTGTGTGTGTCAATGTGTGGTATATTGCACATAGACACACATAAGGCGATCACACACGTGTGCCAGAGTGACGTTTTTATTCAAAAATGTCTTTGTCCTCCTTTTGACTCCACTGGATGCTTGCCACAGTGTAGTGTAGCTTATCCTGCCTAGCAACAATTAGAGGGCAGGTCACAGACTAGCTCCCTCGTCCCTTACTGGGCTGATACTACCAATAAAGCCACTTCAACCTACTTACTGTCTTAGAGGGGCCTTCATCGGGCCTGACCATCGAAGGCCCCTCTGGCCTAGCTCTGGCCTGACATGTAATTTCCGCCTCCTTGTAAAATTGTGTACAGTATTTGTAACTCATTGAGGAATTAAGAGCTTTGGAAATTATACCTCAATTAAGAATATTTTTTGAACAGTGTCCAATTTGCCGGATGTTGGATTTTGGTGGTATTTTGTCCCACCACCACGTACTGTATAACGCTGTGTCGCTTCCTTCACACTTTTGTTTCCGTTTGTTTTAGCTTGGCGCCAAAATAAGTAAATTAATAAATGCTGTAGTTTCATGGCCATCAAATGTTGCTCATGGAACACCCGGGATTCAAACTCTGGTCTCCCGTGTTAAAGTCCAATATTTTAACCACTAGTCCAAAGGGATATCCCAACAGGGGAGATATTAGACTTTTTGAGGCGATGGCTTAGGCTCTGAGCAACACTAGATCAACATGTGACTGACTGTATATTTGTTTCATGCATGCGTCTGCAAACAATGCATGACAACTTCATGCTGCGGGACAGTAGAAGCTAAAATGTCACATGGTGTCTACATCAAACATGTAGGCTAATTTGATCTGTAAACACAAAGAGGGAGAGAGAGAGAGAGAGAGAGAGCGCGAGCGTGGAATAGAGACACAGATTAGTGTTGTTAACATTGCGTGTGTGAGTGGTATATGTTACAGGGTGACAGACAGTGTCACGCTTTGTGTCTGTGCGTGTGTATGTTGTCTCATTTTATGACCTGTTTGTTACCTGGGGCAGGTAACTAATAAACAAGCACATATTTGTGGATTGTGTCCTGCTGTCCAGACACTAGCTTCCTCTGTTTCTTGTCTGGAATTGCTTTGAAGTCTAATCTAGGGCAACTAGTTCAGCGACATAGCTCCAACCTCTAGTCAGCTGTGATCTTGTTTTTTGGGAGACACCATCTTTTCTCTCTCCTCCTTCTTTTTTTAGTGGGCCCATCGAATTCCACTTCCTAAGTTCCCTTTCTGTCACTTCTCGACCCCGTCTCAAAACCAGCAGTATTTAATACACGCATCTAAATAATTTTGGCCTATGTGCCACCATGAAACCGGCATTTATTGAAAATCTTCACCCTCTCTATTTGGGGCATCATGTCATTATGGCAAGAATTGTCCAAAAAGGTTTTGAATATTGCTTATCAGTGGAGGTTTGAACAGAAAGAGATTGAGGGACCCGTGTTCGGGATGTAGGCTAATCAATTTCTTTGGTTAAAACAAAAATATATTTTGCTAAAAGCAATGATGGTAATCATTGCTATAGAGTGTTTGTTCAGTGACATAGGTCTCCCTGTCTCTCCAGCTCTTTAGAAAATACATTTTCAGGTACTGTAGGTGACACAATTTCAGCCAATCAGGAGAGAGTAGCTGTTTATAATTTTTATCTATAATTTTATAATTTTGTCTGCTCATTTATTTGTGTCATCACTTACAATTCCACTTTAATTTAGTTTAATCTGTATCCTGACTGCGTTCTCTATCCTGATTGGATACAATTGGCATCCCAGTTTCGGTTTCTGAAAATGCTTTTTCTGTTTAATGAAAAGCTGGAGAGACGTGTAGACTCCTGTTACTGAACATACACTCTATACTCTATAGCAATGAGTAATATCACACTATGGAGCTTAATTGTAACACATATTTTAACCAAAGAAAATCACTTACACTACCATTAAAGTAAATCTCCCCGGATTTGTGTCTCAAAAATAAATATACTATGTACATTCTGTTGTTTTTGATAATGCAACTGAGAACTCTGGCATCTGTCTTCAAGGAGGGAATCTTTAATTAAGCAATATTACACAAGGTGGTGTGCTTTACCATTATTATTGGCACAACAGGAATGCGGTCAGGACCGAAGCATTTGTACCTTCGTGCCAATGATGTTGGTAAAACACATGCACGGGTGAACCAAAGCCAAATGAAATAAGTAGAGAGCAGATTACAGTGGTTAATGTTTATCAAAGTGAAAGCCGGCCATTTTTGTCACATTAACAGTGCAATGCAACTGAATTCACAGCAATGAATGGACTAAAGGAAAGCCTTTGTAGTGTCTTTAAACACAAAACAGATAATAATAATAATAAAACTTTATTTGTATAGCACCTTTCATGACATGAAATGCAGCTCAAAGTGCTTTACAGAGCAATGGAGAAAAAAAAGAAAAGCAAGGCAACGCCATTAAAAAACAAGCAGTAATGCAATACAGTGAGGACATGAATAACAAAAAATAAAAGATCAATTAAAAGCAATGTTGTAGAAGTGGGTCTTGAGCTGTGCTTTAAAAATGTCTACAGAAGCTGCCTGACGAAGGTACAGTGGGAGCTTGTTCCATGCCGTCGGCCCGTAGAAGCAAAAAGCTGCTTCCCTGTGTTTTTTAGTTGCCATTTTTTTAGGCAAAGCGAACAGGCCAGCAGTGGAAGACCTTAGGGGGGCGGTTTGGGACATATTTAGGCAGGCAGTCATGTAGGTAGGAAGGTGCGAGACCATTGAGATGAACAATTGTCTCCTTGGAAGGTTACCAGAGTAGGCTACAAAATGTCTTCATATGCTATTTAAAACATTTTTATTATATTTTGTACCAGGGGGTTTGAATACTTTGTTTAGCTTGAAGAGTTCCTGTATTGTTGTCCTACTGTAAATGTACGTTAATTTCCCTATACTGTCTGTTAGTGTACTCGTCACTTTGAAACCACAGTTGAATCTTTGACTTTTTTTTTGTGTTATCCCTGATCACTTTTGGGAACTCAACTCATTTGGGAACTCATGTTTAATGACGATAGAATAATAATGAATAATTGTAATTATAAATAGTACTTAACCCATTCTTGGTGTTAGCATTATGTTATCCTTTAGCTATTGAAAAATAGCAGATCTACGAGCTCATAGAGCTTGTAGATCTGCTATTTTTGAAAAAGCGAAGAACCACTGACATAGAAACATCGCTTTTTCAGAAAACTGTCAGGATGTAGAAGACATTCATAGAATCGTTCCCAGGTCAAAATGGGTTAATAAAAACTAAATAGACCTAAACATATTGAAAGAGTAGTGATCTAACATGGTTGCTGGCTGGATACGTAGCCTGTAAGGAGTGCCTGGAGGAACAGGTTGCACACTGAGTGTACAACAGTTCACCTGAACATGTGGTTGATCATTTCATCACCATCCTCCTACTACAGTGTAAATAAATATATCTCTGTCCGGCCCTCCATTATAATGGCTGTCTCGGTATGCTGCCCGCCTCTTTGTGCCGCCTAACGTCTGTCTCATGCCATCTTATTTTAACCCATTTTGAACGGGAACCCCTTTTGATGTTTTAAGCATTGTTATACTTTAGCTATTGAAAAATAGCAGATCTACAAGCTCAAACGATCTTGTCCTCCAACCCTAACAGTCAGGCGGGTGCGGGGAGACTTCGTGGAGCCCCCTCCCAACCACTCAACGATACTCTAATGTCTAAGGTCTAATAATAATGTCTTCATCTTTGTCTGTCTGTCCGCTATCCGCTTGTCCTCCAACCCTAACAGTCAGGCGGGTGCGGGGAGACTTCGTGGAGCCCCCTCCCAACCACTCAACGATACTCTAATGTCTAAGGTCTAATAATAATGTCTTCATCTTTGTCTGTCTGTCCGCTATCCGCTTGTCCTCCAACCCTAACAGTCAGGCGGGCGCGGGGAGACTTCGTGGAGCCCCCTCCCAACCACTCCATGCTGTGTGTGGCGGAGGAGGAGACCACCCTGCCGTGCCGCTACCAGGTGGACCCCGGGGAGACGGTGGTGCAGGTCACCTGGTACAAGGAGAGAGCCGACGGCCAGAAGGAGCAGATCATCGCAGCACACCACACCGCTGGCCAGACGGGTACAGTAGCCTCCAGTGTTGATTTCGTCGACTAAAACTGAGACGAGAAATGTTCGTCGACTACATTTTTCCACTGGCGAAAACTAAATGGAAATTAAATGAAAACTAAGCTATGATGACTAAAACTAAGACTAAATATACTGACAATTTCGTCCACAAACTAGACTAAAATGGAAGGGACTATAGTGGACAAGAGTCCACTGTAAGTCATTTTACAATTAGTTGCATGCTGAAAATAGCCGATCTACAAGCTCACAACGCAGCGTGACGCATTGTTGGCTTATAGATCGGCTTTTCAGCAAGTGTATAAACAGTCATTACGACACCATCAAGGCCCGCCAAAATACATTTTGTTTCGACTAAATCAACTGTAGATTTTGTTGACTAAAATCTTATGATATTTAGTCGACTAAAACTAGACTAACACTAAAACATTCCAGGTGACTGAAATGTGACTAAAACTAAATGAATACTATTCAAGGGACTATGACTAAAATCTAAATTTGCTGCCAAAAACAACACTGGTAGCCTCTATACTGTCTTTACGGAATGGGCTCTTTGCACACACCCTATACAGTACTTCCTTACTTCCTCCAGGTGTTACCGCTGAAACTAATGAAGGCTCTGTTCCATTCTGGTCAAACAGAGTCAGTGTTAATGATACTAATGAAGGCTCTGTTCCATTCTGGTCAAACAGTGTCAGTGTTAATGATACTAATGAAGGCTCTGTTCCATTCCGGTCAAACAGAGTCAGTGTTAAGCAGGGTGCTGCTGTTGTGCATGTTTGTACACTCCCAGAGTTATGGGGGGTCCTTGAAATTAAAAGGTTTGAGAACCACTTGCACACTAAATGGAACAGAGCTGTAATTTGTATAATCTGTGTTACTCCTGTTCATGTTTAGTTTGCTTTTCAGCATCATCGCATGCTTTAAAAGACTGCAGATACCATTAAAAACACTGAATTATTTTTGCTGATTACAATATAAAAGTTAAATCTCATCATTTGTCTTTCTCTCCATCTATGTTTCCTTCCATCTCTCTCTCTCTCTCTCTCCCTCCCTCTCCCCCGTGCCTGCAGCGTTTGGCTCCTGGTCAAACCGCGTGCGGTTCAGAAGCGGCGAGCCCACGGCGGACTCGTCTCTGGTCATCCTGAACACGGAGGTGTCCAGCGAGGGCAGGTACACGTGTCACGTCAGCATCTTCCCCAGCGGGAGCTTCGAGAGGCAGCTCTCCCTCACCGTCCGCAGTAAGTGTTCATCTCACCATGACTGCCATACAGCGGTGGAAAAAAGTACTCAAAGTAACTATCAACACTCTTTTGTTCTTGCTTAAATGTAAGTCGCTCTGGATTAAGAGCGTCTGCTAAATTGTAAATTGTAACACAGAAATATAACCCATTTAGGCCTGACCTTCTAAATCTAAATCCTCCATTTTTCTGAAATAAATATTTTTAAGATTTTTCAAAAATAGCAGACCTAGAAGCTCGTAGCTCGCCCCTGTTGATGGTTCTCAAACCTTTTCATTTCAAGTACCCTCATAACTCTGAGGGTACAAAATGGGACCCTTGGTTCCATTTTTACCCTCTCAGAGTTACAGACATCTAGGCCCTAGGGAACCATTTGGAACAGCCTATAGCAGCGGTCCCCAAACTTTATTGGCGGTGCACCCACTGTTACCTCCTGACCTAGCTGACGCACCCCCCAATGCTCAGTCTTTTTGGCTGGAAATTATGTACTGTTCTTGGCTGAAAATTATACATTTTTGAATATGATTATGGCAAATAATCACAGAATGTCACTGCACTGAAAGACATATAGCTGCTGTATACTCCCGCAGCTGTTCTATTCATCTCCTTACAAGAGTGTTTTACAGGATGTTGCCGTTTGTGTTAAATAACACCATAAAACCGCCATTACCCTTATGTCACGCACCCCCTAAGGCGTTCTAAAGGGGTGCACAAACCACAGTTTGGGAACCCCTGCCCTATAGAATCGTTAAACGGAACCATAAAAGAATCAGACCGTTAAGTGGGAATTGTTAAAGCACCAGAATCGTTAAAATCCTGAAGGATCCCAACGCTATATTTAGGACACCAAATATCTACCGCTCAATCAGTTTCTGATTAGGGAAGGGCTACTCTACACGGTTTTGTTTTTAAATAACTCCACTGCATTACCATGCAGTCCAGCCAGGGCTTTTTTTTGTTGTTCAGCATTTCACAACATTGGCCATTTTATGCCTTTATTTGATAGTGGCAGTGGAGAGAGAGGAGATAGGGAGGGAGGGAGGGAGGATGACATGGAATGAAGAGCCGGATCCCGCAGCTGGCCCAGGGTGGGATTAAAACCCAGGCCAGCTGCGGTAAGGACCTTTTTTTTAATCTTTATTTATATAATGGTGATGTGCGCTGATGTTTTCCAGGTGAGCCCCCATGGAGCCCCTAACATTAAATACATTCTGAATGAATGTACACAACCCCCGGAGGACCTGAGATCAGATTCTAAAAATGTCTTCTACATCCTGACACAGGCTGACAGTTTTCTGAAAAAGCTATGTTTCTAGTCAGGGAAGCTGGAAGTACCCTCACTAAAAACGCCGGGACACCGCTCCACACGTCCCAGACTCTTCTCCCTTCTGGCTCCAAAACTGTGGAATGCACTTCCCATTGCAGTCAGAACTGCAGCATCACTCCCAATCTTCCGCCGTAGTCTGAAAACCCACCTTTTCAGACTCCATCATGGCCCATAGCACTTACCCTACCCCCTTAGATAGCACTTCCGTAGACTTAGATAGCATTTGATACAGACTTATAGCATGTTATGTAGACAGCACTATAATTGCATTGTATATAGTCATAGCACGCCATAGTACATATGTATAGCATAGTAGTATATGTATAGTTTCATTATATAGATATTCCACTGTTACTTTCTTAGCTTACGCATGTTTCATGATAAATGCTTTTATGTGATGTATTCCCATGCTTTTGTTCTTGCTTAATGTAAATCGCTCTGGATTAAGAGCGTCTGCTAAATGCCTAAATTGTAAATTGTAAATTGTCTATGTCAGTGGTTCTTCGATTTAAAAAAAATAGCAGACCTACAAGCTCGTAGCTTGTAGGTCTGCTATTTTTCAATAGCTAAAGCATAACATAATGCTAACACCAAAAAGGGTTCCCGCCCAAAAATGGGTTAAGACGTAATAACTAAGCCACGGATTGTGGACAGTCTCACTGTGTGGCGCCTCTTAATTCAACCTTTGACCCCATGCAGCCGTACCCATCGCCAACCTGGACCACGTGGTGATGACGGAGGGCCAGGACTTCCGGGTGGCCGCCACCTGCCGCGCCATGGCCCGCCCGACGCCCCGCCTCTCCTGGGACACGGAGCTCAACGGCAAGGCCAGCAACCGCACGTCGGAGGGCGGCTCGGTCAGCTCCCAGTACTCGCTGCACCCGCTGCGCAGCATGAACGGCAAGAAGCTGGACTGTCTGGTGTGGCACCCCACCCACGACACCCCCCGCAGGATCAGCAACAGGCTGGTGGTGCACTGTGAGTACGTCAGGAGGGATGTTAGTACAGATCTAGGATCAGCAACAGGGCTGGTGGTGCACTGTGAGTACGTCAGGAGGGATATTAGTACAGATCTAGGATCAGCAACAGGCTGGTGGTGCACTGTGAGTACGTCAGGAGGGATATTAGTACAGATCTAGGATCAGCAACAGGCTGGTGGTGCACTGTGAGTACGTCAGGAGGGATGTTAGTACAGATCTAGGATCAGCAACAGGGCTGGTGGTGCACTGTGAGTAGGTCAGGAGGGATGTTAGTACAGATCTAGGATCAGCAACAGCAATATTTACTAAATTTACCACAAATATTTGTCTGCAACCCACAAATGGCTCCTTGGACTCTACACCCACTGTTTGAGAACAAGACGTTCTCATGTCCTACAACATCATTACACTTCCTGGGGCCTTTCAGTTGGTTTGTAACTACTACTGTAAACATGGTCTATACTGTATGTGTACACACGCACGCACACACACACACACACACACACGCACGCACGCAGACAGACACACAAGTCCTATCTTTATCATCATCTGTCAACAGACAGATGAGCTGCACCACAAATATCCGCATGGAAATATTGCCCTTGGTTTTAATAGTGTTCTAACCTCCCGTATACACCTACGTATGTATTGGATAAAGATCTTGGATTAGATCTACATCAGTATCCTGATCTGAAATGGATTGTTAGTTTACTAAATATATCAGAAGACCCTGTTACTGAACATAGGAACATAGGGTGCCCTATCTTGGTTTTTGAAAATAGTAAAGAAGTATTAACAAACATTGTTGCATATCACTGTGTTCTATCTGTGTCTATAGTTAATGCAACTTGATTCTTATTTGTCTGCCAGACCCTCCGGACGCAGACGTAAGTGGCTTCAGCAATAAGTGGTACGTGGGGCTGGAGCACGCTGCTCTGAGGTGTGCGAGCAGAGGAAACCCCACACCGCAGAGTTTCACCTGGACCAGGTACGACCTCTCTGCCTGTCTGCCTGCCTGCCTGCCTGTCTGTCTTCCCCTGGCTGTCTGTCTGCCTGACTAACTGTCTAACTGAAGTTACTTATGGTTGTGTTTGCAGCACGGCCGCTGCTATAGGTGTCGGGACCAAACAGATACCGAACCGAACATGCTTGGGTACACTGGTGGTACCTGGTACCCATTAACCCATTCTGGGCGGGAACCTCTCTTGGTGTTTTAAGCATTATGTTACACTTTAGCTATTGAAAAATAGCAGATCTACAAGCTCATAGCACAGCACCGAGTGCCGCGCTACGAGCTTGTATCTTTGCTTCTGGGGGGTCCCTGGAACAACATATTTTCAGATGGTGGTCGTGGCCAAATACTATAGTTTGAGAACCACTGACGTAGAAAGTAGGGTTTTCAGAAAACTGTCAAGATTTTGAAGACATTTTTTTTAATTTCTCAGGTCTAAATGGGTTCAAATAATTTAATTTCGGTTCTCCCTATTGGTTCTTTTCCTACAGACACACGCGTGTCATGCCCTATTTATTTATTATCCTATCTTTCATGTTGTTTACAGTAGATATTTAGTATTGCTCAGAGTCTGGGTGTTGTGTGACAATCCGGTTGAAGTATACCTTGGTACAGCGGCGGCGGTCGACGGGCCCGGGAGAACAATAACGCGACACGAGACAGTATCACGCTAAAGGTTCACCAGTTTATTACACACATACTGGAAATATATAGCTGGATCCTAATGACGTGACACAACACTTGAGACATAACAACCGCTTACTGCAGCAAGCTGACCTTGCTGTCTGAGATGTCTCCAGTAGCTAACTATAAAGTATGCTACAGTTCAGTCAGTACACAATACATTATCAAGTACACTGTGCTCTCACGTACAAGTACACAGCCATGGGCGATCAGATTACAACACATATATTTGTTGTTGTTATTCTGTAAAACGTTGAAAAGGGGAGTTTTCGTTGTGATATCGATCTGTTATAGTTCCATTGATCCAAGCTGGAACGCGATCTTGTTAAGCCAGAACACAATCGATTAAACATGCTCTGAAAATACACGTTGCCCACCCATCTGACCACTTAACACGGCAGCCGAATGGCCAAGGTTGTTTAAATTAAGTTAAGCTGACGACTACTTTACAGCATAGTCGGCGGTCCTGACAGTCCTGTCGAGATTTTCAAGTGGGCCCTGATGACCCAGAAATGGATGTCAAATGGATGCCACTAGACTAGAGGTATTGCTTGGTCGTCGATGAATTGTTTACGTGGGACTTTTCCAGTGATGTTGGATTTGAGTCATTTCTAACTGGTTGACTATACTGTACTGTATTCTATACATGACATGACATTAATTCTATGCCATATGAACTTGTTTATGCTCCACTTGTTTATGCTTATTTTAGCAACGACGATGACGCACAGATTATTTGTCTTCTAATGGAAACTGACATCTGTCACATTACTGCCCGGGCCCTACACTGCTGAGGAGGGGCTGACTTGAGATTTTTGCGGCTGTCTGCCTGAGTCACCCGGTGACAACTGCATGGAAGCCATTCTGCTTGCTGGATTAAAGTATTCCCAGGGTGTGGCACGTTCGAAAGGAGAGCCAGGGAAAATGGTTCTCGACAATTGGCACTCGTCTACTTATGAGAACAGACAGTTAGGCCCGAGGGGGAAATTCTTCACCCAGTGGCGGGCTAAAGCGGACTGTAAAGAGGCTGTCTATAACCTTTGGTGATTTGCCTACAGTCAGTGTGGAACCTATGGTGAGGTGAGGGTGCTGTTATTGCCAGATGAGGAGGTTGGTGGTATTTGCCACCTGATCTTAAACCATTAGTCATAGCAGCTTATACAGTACATACACACCTTGAGAAAGGAGCGTTTGTGATTAATTACAAAGCTTAACCAGACGCACGGCAGGTACGCAAGGACACAAGCATACTCAAGCGAAAAGCACAGGTCCGGCACTTGTACTACTCACTACTCTCACACTCTTTTACGCAACGCACACGCACAAATCCAACTTCTTCTTATTAATGTATGGTTAGTTTTCAAACCATTCATTACAAGCAGTCAGTCAGGCACTCTCCATGCTCAAACACTCACTTCACGCACGGACGCACGCACGCTCACACGCACACACACACACACACACACACACACACACACACACACACACACACACACACACACACACACACACAAGGCAGTGGCTGTGGGCAAACCTGTTGGCTTTGTCGGCGGGAAGCAGCAGGTGAAGTAATAGCTGGTGTCACGGTGTCATGTTGCAGCTTGCATGGAGGAGACAGTTTCACACGAGAGAGAGAGAGAGGGGGGAGAGAGAGAGAGAGAGAGGGGGAGAGAGAAATGGTAGTGGGGGCACAGGAGACAGAAAGGTGAGAGTGCTGCTGGGGCGTCATTTGGGGTCCCAGCCAGGCCCAGCAGTATAGACATTTTCCACCCCCTAGCGTCCGGTTTTAACCTCTAAATTCTATTATTTTATGCATATTTTCTCCAACTCTGACATTTGTTTTTGTACAATGAATCTGACCTTACGTTGGCACTGAGTGCATCTCAATCAACGCCGGCCATCCATCGTCCTACAGGAGTTGACACTAACGGCTGCCCGTGGCAATAAATAAGACTTTGGGGCAAGTGAAGTTTGCTTTCAGGTTGCCCGACGGGCAAATTTGAATGTGGAAGCAACAGTCTTCATTAAATATTGGTCATTCATGAAAGACCAAACAATGATACCGTTTTACAAGTAGTACCTCATTCAGACTTTCAAAGTTACTGTCGCCACTCGGCAGTTATCGATTTGATTTAACATTAATGTGATTAACTTTTCGGGCAAGTGGGCGTGGGTGTCAAACCCCTGTCATATACGTTTAGAGATGACACTTGTTTTCCTGTCTGCAACCATATATTCATTAACAACTTCCAACCTGGCACCCCTGTTTTAGCCACATTTTTAATTCTTAATTGGTTTTTACGTGTGGAAATAGCAGATCTACAAGCTCAGAAGCTTGTTATTTTATGCTAGTTTATTTTTGAAGTAAGGTTTAAATGGTAACTGTTTAGGCCACGCTCTAATTGCCCAAAAAGAAAACAAGTGTGAGGTGAACTTGTATAGTTTGGCCGGTTGTACGAGAGGAGTTAGTGAACCGAGGCAAAGGAAGTAAGAGGAAGAAGATAGTGTCGATGTGTTGGTGGTCTTATCACGCAGTGAATCTTTGACATGTAAAAACGATGTCTCCTCTTTCCTGTTGGTATATACAGCCTAATAGGGGCTCAACGAACTCTGATGCAAATAATCCTATCACAGTGAAGTCATCTGTGTTGAACTCTGAGGGCTCTCTCTTAACTAACTCCATACCTGTAGGCCAGGGTACGCTAGTCAGTCACATTTGATTTTCGAAAGTGCGTCATGTTTAATTTTGACGCCAACAATGTGATGTCTGTCTGTGCTGTTGCAATGCCAGGTATAGAATATACTATAGTGACACTCCACAGAATATGCAATGAATTCTATAGGGTTACTGTGGCATTTTATTGTATTCCGGATGCAGTATATGTTTAATTACACATCGTGACCTTCTTAAACTAACAGCCTAAGTCATTTGTTGAGTTGTTTATTTTTGCCTATAAGTTAGTCAGCTCCTCAATGACACTGGCCACCTCTGGTAAAATCGCCAAAGTTGAAAAGGATCATGCTGATCCTGCTCCTTTTTGGTAAAAAGAATACCTCAAGAGTGTGACTTAATAGGCAAAATAGGCAATCTTCTGGCCTAAGTCTATGGTTTTAAATTGGCAAAAGTCTAAGGTTTAATCATATATTATTCTATTTAATCCTCTTATGTTACATAACTAATAGAGTTATTTAAATTTAAATAGTCATAGTTTTTTATAAACGTTTTTCATATAGGTTAGTTTTGGATATATATTTTTTCTACTGAAATCCTTAAAAGAAATGACTTAGTTTAAGAAGGCGACGACATTCAGTCCTAGTTCTAGCCCATATTCTAATTATAGCCAACCCAGAATGTATGTACAGTATGTACACATGCTAATTGAAACCATACCATAATGACTGTGTGTGTACATGTGTTTTTTTTGCTTCGCACAGAGAGGGCAAGGACTTACCGGAGGGTGTGATCCCACACGCTAACGGGACGCTGGAGTTTGGGCGTCCCCTGAGCCTGTCAGACGCTGGCCTCTACAAATGTGAGGCGAAGAATGAGGTTGGCGTGGGGAGAGCCGAGACGGAGGTCACCGTGGCTGGTAGGTGACAGTGAGGCAGACGCCACGTGACAACACGAGCCACGCCATACATAATGCTTTGTTTGCATAGTGTGTTTTGTGTATGTATTTATGTACTTGCTTCACGGCTGAGGTCCAGAGTGTTCACTTAACCCTGAGTGTGTCAAAATGGTCCCATAATTTAACTCTATGAGTGTGTAAAGATTGTTTTACACGCCCAGAGTTAACTTAACACTTAAGTGTAACACTTTGCTGTGTACCTTTATCCATGTGCGTGCCAACTTAATATTTGATGTAGCCTACCCATTTACCTCCATGCCTACTTACCAATTAACTACTTACCAGTTCCTACCTAAGTACACAGTAAAACCTTACTGTTAATATAACTATAAGAGTGTAACCTTATGGGTCAATTTGTTTACACATTTTTTTGTTGAGTCTTAACATTTGAGTCTTAACAGATAATGAACCTAATCACATGTTGCTAATCCCAATATTGACGTCCACATCATCATAGATAGCCCCGGGTGGAACAATGTTACCCACTTCCTCCTGTTACTGTAAGTCCCATCCTGCGAAGAACGGAACATTCCAAGTCATTCCTAACCTGACCTCCTAACAGTGTTGATTTCGTTGACTAATACTATGACGAAACATGTTCGTCAACTACCTTTTTTCACTGACGAAAACTAAATGGAAACTAAATAAAAACTAAGCTATGATGACTAAAACTAAGACTAAATATATTGACAATTTCGTCAACAAATAAAACTAGTCTAAAATGTTAGGAACTAAGGGACAAGTGGACAAGAGATCCAGTTTAAGTAAAATGCATTTTACACTTTGCATGCTGAAAATAGAAGATCTACAAGCTCACAACATGCTGAAACGACGTGGTGTGAGCTTGTGTAGATTGTCTATTTATTTTTAAGATGAAATAATATGTGAAGTACCGGTAGTCAAATAGTTATGGAATACATGTGCAGAAACCTATTCCATAAACATGAATGGTCTCAATTTTTTTATAAATAATAGCTAAAAGTTGTAGAACAGCAGCACAATTATGTTTAGAACGATAACACCCAAAACATCACCCCCCCAGGGGTCCTTGAGGGAGTTCCAGGGGGTCCCCCAGCAAAATGATAAGTTAGGAAACAATTGGACCCTTATGGGACTGTAACTCTGAGTGTACAAATGTTCCATTTGTAGACTCTCAAAGTTAAATTAAAATAGGTTTAAACAATATAAATTGGGGTCTCAGAGATAGAAATGCCGTTAAATCAGCGTCCTATAGGCCTAGTGGTCCAGGCGCATACCACATAGGCTCTGGCCTGACAGCGCGTCGCGTGTTCCAGTCATGACTACCTTTGCTGCATGTCTCTCCCTCCCTCTTTCCTGTCCGCCTTCACTGTAACTATCAATAAAGGCACAAAAGCCAAAAACTCATCTTTAAAAAAAAAAAGTAAATGGGCGTCCGTAGCTTAATGCATGTCAAACTGGGGGTCCTTGGAATGAAAATGGTTGAAAACCACTGCTTTATTCCACATGTCTCGTCTCTTTCCGTCTACATGTCCCCCCACAGAGCTGCCGCCAAGGACGCAGGAGATGGTCATGGACAGTCTGATGATCATCATCGTGGCGGCGGCGGCCGGCGGCCTCCTGCTAATGATGCTGGTCATCGCCATCGCCGTCACGTGTCACCACAAGAGCAAGAACAAGAGACTCACGCGGGAGCTCACGGAGAAGAGGTATACATACGCTGCTTTCACCACCGCATATATCAGTGGTTCTCAAACTTTTTACATGTCGCGGACCCCTACATTAATGTGTATTTGGCCGTGGTGGACCGCCATCTGAAAGGTTTCGACGATTTTCAAAGAATTGTCAATAGTTTTTGAAAATTGCTGATGACCACCATAACTCTGAAAGTGTACAAATGGAACCAAATGGACCCGTAAGGATCCATTTGTACACTTTCAGAGTTACAGCCACAGGATCCATTTGGTTTCTAACTATAATTCATCTGGGGACCCCCTGGAACCCCCTCAAGGACCCCGGGGGGGGGGGGGGGGGTAGTTTGAGAACTAATGGCATATTTAGCGCCGTTTGATTTGATACGTTGTTTTATGTATTCCTGGTCTCATATTTTGTTCTGCTTTTTTTCTTGTCTGTCTCGCTCCGTCTCTCCCAGGGAGGAGATAAGCACTCTATCAAGACAAACGTCCTTCAGGAGAATTAACTCTGTCAGCACCGATGCCAGAGGAGTGGTCAGTGTTATTGCTTTCTTCTGTTCAAATTCCAGACTGTACCAAATAAGTCATACTTGAAGAGCTGATCTGGTAGTCCATCACTTCTATTCAACTGGAATAAGACTTCATTGTTTCTCCTTGTCGGTTCCACGGATCATTTGATTGATTGATTGATAATTTATTAGACAATAAGATGCAAACGGTACAGGGTACAGTAAAGCACAATTTGGTCCAAAAGGACAGCACCAAAGAAAGACCTTGTTTCCATTCAGGTCCCATGCATTCATTCACAATAACAATAACAACAATTGAGATATCTTAAAAAAAACATTAAATCTATGTACAGGTTGGAATAGAAATGAATTGGAGGGGAGGGGGGGTAGAGTTGTGGGGCAATAATCATCTTCTCTTCCTTTGACCTGATGACAGTGACTGGTACATTGTCAGTCCTTTTTTAAAGGAAACCAGTGATTTTGCTTGTTTTGAGGGAAGGGGGCAAGGCGTTCCACACCTGAGTGGCAGTGTTGTGGAAAGTGAATTTACCCATATGTGTTCTAGCCTACTGACTCTAGTCTCTTCCTTAAATTAAAGTGAATTTACCCATATATGTTCTAGCCTACTGACTCTAGTGTTTTCCTTAAATTAAAGTGAATTTACCCATATGTGTTCTAGCCTACTGACTCTAGTGTTTTCCTTAAATTAAAGTGAATTTACCCATATGTGTTCTAGCCTACTGACTCTAGTGTTTTCCTTAAATTGCAGGAGGAAAACATTCCTCTGAGAGTGGAGGGAACCCTGCGGACCAGCCTGTCTTCGCTTGGGGTCAGTCTCAGAATCTGTCTATCACTGCCTGCATCAGTGTTGATTTCGTCGACTAAAACTAAGACGAAAAATGTTCGTCGACTAACTTTTTCCACAAAAACTAAATGGAAACTAAATGAAAACTAAGCTACGATGACTAAAACTAAGACTAAATATATTGACAATTTCGTCAACAATAAAAACTAGACTAAAATGTTTGGAAGGGACTAGTGGACAAGAGATCCAGTATAAGTCATTTTACACTTGGTTGCATTGGTTGCTTGGTTGTCATTATGAAGGCATCCAGGCCCGCCAAAATAAATTTTAGTCGACTAAATCAACTGTAGATTTAGTCGACTAAAGTCTTATGATATTTAGTCGACTAAAATGTGACTAAAACTAAATGGAAGCCATTCAAGAGACTAGGACTGAAACTAAAATCAAAATTTGCTGCCAAAAACAACACTGCGTGCTGGCCCGCCGCCGGCTTCGCCAACTCAGGCTTTTCTGGCCCGATGCCAGGAGGCTACGTTCTGAGATCTGCAAGCAACTCTTTCAGCATTTGTAATAATAATAATATAGCAGGGCATTTCACATAAAACAATAACGATGATACCATATAAAATGTAGGGCATTTCACATACGTAGCAATAATAACACGTTTCATGACATTCATTTTCATTAAGGGACCAAGAAGTCCTGGTCACTTATTGTTTTTGTGTTTTTATTCTTCTCCTTCTTCTTCTCCACCTTCTTCTCCTTCCGCCAAAAATAGAACTTCTGGCTGAACCGTGCAGTCGGTTTTCGCAAAACACGGGAATCTGGTACTGGGCCATGCCAAACGGTGACTATGCGAAGCCCATGACCATTGGCCAAAGGGTGGCGCTATAGCACTCAATTGAAAATGCAAACTTTGAACGTGCTCATAGCTCATGAATAACTTTCGTGCTCTGACTTTTGACCTCTGACCCTGCCATTTTGAATTATATGAAAAACAGTTCAAATGTATCTCCTCCCAGGATCTTTGATCAAAATGACGAAAACTTCTACACGTGAACTTTGGACCTATACGGACAAAAAGTCGTAGTACATTTTTTAAGTGAAGTTTTTATGAGCCAATGAAAATTGCTGGTTTGTGAAAATTCTTCTTCTGCCTATAATACATGCATGCAGCGTCATATGCTTATGTCACTTTACAGTATAATAGAGGGTCATGCCAAATAGCAATGAAAGCAGTCTTACTCCAATTGGCCAAAGGGGGGCGCTATAGCAATTGTTTGAAAATGAAACCTTTGAACAGTCATAACTCATGCTTTGTTTGGCCAAAATTCATGGCACTTGTTTCCACATGTTCCTTGACTCATGGGGTACACATCTGTCACTTTGACAATTAAGCTACACCCTCAGATTCTCCGCCATTTTGAGCAGTTTGAAAAATGCTTATACCTGATTTTCTGCATGGATATTTCAGCAATTTGCGTTAAACGTTCTACACACAATCTATGGACCATTATCTGAAATCCCTGATTCCCGGTTGAAGAGAAGTTTGTACCTGAAAAAATTGACAGCAAAACACATTGTAGTAATGTATAGACATCCCCAAAACCAGGACACACATAATTGTCATCAAAAACACTAAATGATATTGCTGTTTACAATAAGACAACTGATTGTGTCTGGAATAGCACAGTTGGTTGAGCTCATGCCTTTGGACCAAAAGGTTGTTGGTTCAAATCCAGGCACTGCCAACTCAGCATATGAGTCTTCAAGAACCTTGCACAATTACATTATCTTCTTTTCCTCAAGTTCAGTCTTCCATTTCTATGGCTTATTCTATGGCTTTTGTGTGTATTGTTCCTGTTGCTTATTATTGCCTTCTTTCTTGGTCCAACATAGAGGAAAACTGGCAGAAAAAGACTCACTTACTGCATGAAGAATTAGGCTAAACTCCTTAGACGGAGACTTAAGAAAATAACATTTATTTTATTTTTATACGCTCATAAAGTGCTCTGTGCTCATAGTGAGTCTCGGTCTAAGGAGTTTTCCTTAATTTTTCATGCAGTGAGCAAGTTTTTTTCCGCCACATAGCAATAAGTATAATTTTTTTATCATTTGTTAGCTTACTTTGTGCTGATTTCCTCTCCTCTACCCTTGTGGGTGTCGTTTGCCTCAAGGATGTTGATCAATTCCTCAGAGCAAAACGAATGCATATTTTCTTAGACGTTATGATGAGATACGGGATTCCCGTAAAGGACTTGGCATACAGAACAAACACCCTTGGCTTGTTTGCTGTTATTGATGAGGCTGTTGGGAAATGATGTAACCCAGTGGTTTTCACCCGGTGGTTCCCGGACCACCAGTGGTCCTTGAGGGGGTTCCCAGGTGATCCCCAGCTAAATGAGGGAGAGTTGGCAACCAAATGGATGGAATAGATCTTTAACTCTTGAGGGTAAAATTAAACCTAATTATCATTTAGCTGGGGACACCCTGGAACCCCCTCAAGGACCCCTGGGGGTCCCCGGACCCTATATACCTTTATTTAAAGGATAATCCCCTTGAGATGCCTCATCTCATTTTAGAGGGGGTCCTCAACACAAATGAACAGTACATACAATTCATACATTAGGCTACACAAACAATACAGAACAAAACAGTACATCCATATATACACACACAGGACAAAACAGAACAAAAGCTCTCCCAAAGATAGCCGCTCCCACCCCGCTGATTCAACCCATAAATAGCAGGGTTCATGTGGAAAACCCCACTTTGAGAACTACTGATTATAACCAGTTCTAGAACGAAAGTTATTTTGGTGGAAAAGGGGCCAGAGAGTGTATGAATGGATTTTGTTTACACACTCAGAGTTCTGGGGTGAGTCCTTGAAATGAAAACGTACTTGCGAACCTACTGGCCTGTGGTTTAATTGTTCTCTCTCTCTCTCGGTGCCATCCATGTTGTTCCCTTGGCCGACAGGAGCAGGCTCGCTGTC
Source organism: Protomyctophum parallelum (assembly GCF_964188405.1). NCBI lineage: Eukaryota > Metazoa > Chordata > Actinopteri > Myctophiformes > Myctophidae > Protomyctophum > Protomyctophum parallelum. The sequence goes on along the minus strand of NC_139716.1, from coordinate 24,652,063 downwards.
GAGACAGCCGCTCCACTCTGTCGTGCGGGGGGCGTGGCGGAGGAGGGGGAGGGCTCATGCTGGACTACCTGGGTCGACCTGTTATCCACAATGGCTCACGGAGGACGAGAGACCGGGCCATGGAGAGGGACGAGGAGAGCAGACTCAGAGTGGAGTCATATGTGCGCAACAGCACCATGTCACTGGTACGTGTCTTGTTGTGCAGGCATGTCGGTGCTTGAAACATGATGCATGCCAGTCGAAGTACCTCTCACTTGAATCAGTATGCATACTTCCACGCACACTTCACCTACTTACTAACTGTTTCCCAGCAGGAGAACCGCCTCCACCCGCCTCTCATGCCCACTCCCTTCCCGGTGGTGCACTCCACCGAGCTGCTGAGGCCCCTGAACAGCAGCCCGCTGATGGCCCCTAGCATGGAGGACAGCATCCTGCGAGCTGGGAGCCTCAGCAACAGGAACCAGCAGAGCTCTCCGCTCAGCTGCAGCTACCCTCCCGTGACGGACGATGAAGATGACGATGACGACGAGGAGGATGAGGGCCTGGGGGGTCTGACGAGACCCGCAAGCCACGGACGCGCCATTGACGACCAGAACAGCGACACCAACAGCCAGATGTCGGACGCACTCAACCCCCGCTTTCAGCCGGTGAACGGCACCCTGAGGCCATCACCCAAACCCCGGCCGAGCCCCATCGCCATCAGTGCCCACGCATCCCTCATCCACAAGGCTCAGATCGTTTAGCGCCAACGGCCAGAGATGAGCAGAGATTTTTGGCGGGTGGTGGGGGTCCAAGCAAGGCATACTGTATAGGCCCCTTTTTCACCAGCGTTGAACCGGCCCGGTTCTTAATCCATGAGCCAGAGCCCCAAAATTGGAACGTTAATTACGAATTGAGTGGGCAAAACCATACCTACATATATTAAATTTGTTTATAGGATCAATATAAGTAAATGAATATATGATAACCTTTCTACAGGAGTAGCTTTGTTATTTCCACCTACAGTATATACATGATAGGTGAATAGGTAATAATGTAATTAATAGTTATCACCATGAAACTTCTCCAGTTGATTACTTACACAAAGCGATTTATTGTATTATACGTTTTTGAAAATATGAAAAAGCTACTACAGTGGAAGGGTTTTCATCATATATTAATTTACTTATATTGACCCAACAATTTAACATAGGTATGGTTTTGCCCACTAAATTCATAATGAACCTATAAGAACCGGGGGCCGGTTATGAGAAAAGGGGCCATATAGTGACTGCCAGGGGGGCCAGCCTGTCTTCAGCCTGTAACTGTATGACGCTTTGTGGTCCACCATGAGAACTTTTAGGCCTTGAATATGCTGCTGCTCGCGACCAAAGTGCTGTTAATGCACATACGGTGCCTCCTCCAGCTATAAACTGCAACGTTTAAGGGCCGGATCCCTCATTCAGCAGGATGCGTGTGTGTGTGTGTGTGTGTGCTGGACGGTGGAACTGGCCTGGTGTGTGACTGGACTGACTTGTCCGAACCAACCACACTATCGTGCTCTCCTCCTCTCTCACGAACTACACCTCCATACCTCCAACCCCACCGTGGCCCCTTTCTACTTCTCCTGTTGTGCATTAGCCCCCGAGCACTCAGACAGTTCTTATCTGTTGGGCTAAAAACAAAAAGACTTCCTCTTCGATCCCTGCCAGGACATGCATTACGTGCAACTGCACACATTCATTTGACTACAATGTAAATTTGTACATTATATGCAAATATATGCAATTTTGGATGTCGCCGTTTTATGATTGGGCAACAAACACGCACATCTAAAACCTATTAGGCTGGGTGCCTGAATCACAAAAACTGTGATAGTTCAAAAATTAAAAGAGTCCGCACACCAATTTCCGCTCCCAAATATATATTTTACTTGAGTGAAAGATATATTTGGGAGAGGAAATTGGTGTGCGGACTGTTTTATGATTTACAATGTTGATAAGAATTTATTCTTCTTGTTTTTTCCTTCTTTCTTTTTTTTACGCCAACATTGTTTTACAGTATATGTACATATTTGCATCACTTTAATATATTTATGTGAATATCTTTTCATATCTGGACTCTACTGGTTTGGAGAACAAACACTGACTAAAAAGCCAGGTTGGTGTTGGAAACATGCCTCAAGGACAGTGACATATTTTTTTTATACTGAGGGAACAGAATGATGACCACACCAACTCTAATGTATTTGTAGTATTGTTCTCCAGCATAACTTGGGAATTATGCAATGTGCCAATGCAAAAAAAAGAAAAAAGTTGACAAAAGAACTTTGCTTTCTAAGCAATTATGAAGTATTATTGTGTTTTTTCAACACATGTATTGCAATGCCATGTTGTGCCTCTTTTACAGTATATAACCTACTTGTTATGTTCAGGGATATGCCTTAAAGTTAATACCGTCTCATTTAGAGATTAAAATGCAATAAGAATGTTGTTTCATCTCACAGTCAAGGTTCACTAAAAGGCTATAGGAATTTCCCATGTATCACCAAACCAACCATAATGAGTCTGGCAGAAGAATGCAGTTACAGGCTTCTAGTTACATTGGATTGTAGGTCTATATGGACTTGTAGACAGTGACCCCTAGTGTGCACTACTGGAAGGTGCATAGACCGGATGGCACTGTACAGCGAGCACTGATTTCGCCACTGTACAACCTACTACTTACTAGATCAGTGGTTTTCAACCAGTGGTTCCGGGGACCACCAGTGGTCCTTGAGGGGGTTCCAGGTGGTCCCCAGCTAAATGATGGAGAGTTGGTAACCAAATGGACCCTCAGTCAGGAGTCAGGACCATTATGGATTTTTAAGAGTTAAAGATTTACATTTATTGTTAAACATCTGGCATTACTTAATTTTCAAGAAGTCTACACAATGTAGAAGAATTGTTATTTTGATCAACATTTGCTGACAGTATGGACTATGGAATTGTGTGTCAACGAAAACAAAATATTCTTTCATTTTGGGTCTGAGAGGGTAAAATCTCATCAAAGGGTGGTCCGTGGCTCAAATGCTGAATATGGGCCTTGATATGAAAAAGGTTGAAAACCACTGTACTAGATTCAAGTTTAATTAAGTCTTATTTGTACTGCATGTGTGAAGTACAATGTCGGTGTAGCAGACTCTGCCAGTGCTATAGGCTACTGTGCAAACAATGTCCAACAGTATAGCCTATAATACAAAAACCTATGGTAAGGTATAGTAATACTACAATGAAAGCTGTTGCGTTCCACTGTGCTCTTATAGTGGCCTTGTTTTACAGTACAAAAGCAGCATTATTTGGAGGGCTACAGTATATATGTGACTGTGTGGGTTTTTAATTTGTTTTAAATACACTTGGAGGGTATTAATGTGCTCTATTTTCACACGTCACTTGTCAGTGAGAGTAAAGTCCTTTAACGAGAAAATAAATGTTTGTACCATCTAGTATTATCTAGTCTATTGTTATTATGCTATTTTTTTAACGGCGTCTGCAACTCTGTCAAATAAAATCCAAAGTGACTGCAAAAGACATAATTTATTGCAGTGACGTCCCAAAAATATTAAATAAAATAAAGCTTGAAAGGAAAGCCGTGAAGAACGATGTGGATAGTGATACATACTTGGGTATTATTAGGCCCCATTTACACTGGCAGCCAAATCTAGCCTGAATTTAGTCTGGATCAGATCTATCTGTGCCACATCCAGATTGGAATCTGATTTGTTTAAATGAGTCATGTTACATGTTGGTCTCATTTAAAATTTTAAATCAATCGTATTTAAATCTCGATGTGGCACAAGGTTCAAAGTTCAAGGTTTCTTTATTTTGTCTCCCAAGGGAGAAATTTGTCTTGGACCCCAAGGACCCGCCCTGCAGCATACAGATACAATACAATACAATACAAGACAACAAAGGCACACATAGTGACCCGTACAACATTTAAAAAAACACACACCAACATACCTAGTGCAAAGGAGGGGAAGAACATCACCTCAAAACCTTCGACCCCTACCCTGTCCGCCCTCTGCAAGGAGTGTGATCGACAGAGGGACAAAGGAATGCTTGTACCTATTGTACTTGCACGCATGGACCTCGTACCTCCTACCTGATGGCATTAGCCGATACTCAAGGTATAGTACATGGGAGGGGTCAGACACAATTTTCTTAACCTGTCCAAAGGTGGCCTGCTAAAAGATGACCAGGGGGGTGATCGGAGGTGTAGACATACCCATGATCTTCCCTGCCATTTTGGCTAATTTATAAGGATAGGTTTCCAAACCAACTGGTGATACCATACCTTAGAATTAACTCTATACTAGCTCTATAGAAGATCAGCATTATGTTTCTACTTACACCAAAAAGTCTGAGCCTACGGAGAAAATGAAGGCGCTGGTGTACTTTTGCACACATACTTGTCACATGGGAGTGCCAGCTCATATCACAATCCACATGTGCACTCCTAGATATTTATAGGAGGTGACCTGTTTGATGTCATGATGACCATGTATGGTGATCGTGGTGTGATCACCCATAGACCTGGGATCCACTACAATTTCCTCAGTTTTCCTTACATTAACTTGTAGGCCTAAGTGATGTTCATCACACCAGGTTACTAACCTGTCCACTCCAGTTGTATGGCACAGATCTGATTCAGGCTAGATTTGTCTGCCAGTGTAAACGGGGCCTAAATGCATGCAGACAGGTCAAATATGGAATCAGATTTTTTCCAATGTGACTTAATTGAGCCACATTCAGAGGTGGTTTCAAATCTGATTCAAATCTGATTTGAGGAGATTTTGCCTCAGGTCTGAATGCAACAACCTGATCTAAATCAGCTGATTCCATGTGACTTGTTTGCGTTTAGACTTATTTAAACATTAAGACATGGACCTTGGTTGGAAAAAAAAAAGTAGTGTCCTTTAAACATTAAGACATGGACCTTTAAGGTCAGATAGATTTTAAGGTCACTATATCAGTGGGCAGTACAGTACAGTACACTACACTATCTATGGCAGTACCCAAAACCAACAGCGGTGGGGGGTGGCAGCAACGCGCCGACTACCCACACCGGGGGGGGGGAATCCAGAAGACGAAGAAGAAGGACAAGCAGGAAACAGAATTGTTGTGGAACATCTTCTTCAGCTAAGATGGCGGAGGAGCAGCAGCAGGAACAACCATCACAAGTGGAGCTGGAGGGTGAGAGAGAAAAACACTAACAACAGTTCGACAGGAACGTTTAAAAAGACACACAGCGCGGCGGGCTAGTCTCTTATCTCTCTGCGGTCGGATGTCACGACGACACCCGTTGGCTGTTCGGCAGGCGAACTGTCTTGTTGTCACTGCAGCGTCCCCCCAAATAATCCCAAATAAATCCGGTATAAACAAGATCAGGGGCCAGATGCTGCTGCTCGGCTAGCAGGCTAACTGCTAACGTAGCTCATTGCTACACAAAGGAGGGAAAATATCGCTGATAAAATGACATTATGGTGTTTTTATGGCTCCTGGGAGTGTTTAATAAAAGCGTAAAACGAGCTCAACGAAGACATGTTAGTTTAGTGGACGGACGATCGGTGTACGTGGTTCTTCTTCCCCGGCGAGGTTTATTTCCACGTCAAAAACATATTGTACTGTAGTTTTTGTTTGTTTTCGTGTCATTTCCACTGCAGAGCTGACCCGATTGATTTATTTTGAATTTTGAATTGTATTTCACAGTATGGGTTTCATTTCAAACGAAAGCACAAGTCAGTTACTCTGTGGACGAACCATGATGAAGCACTGCACTTGTTTACAACAGCGTCCACCATTTTCACTTCATCAGAGATCCTTTTAAAGACCCAGAAACGTGCTATTAACAAGGCAACTTGTGTTAAGACAACAAAGACAATGCAAAAAAGGCATTGGTAACTTATGTCAAGGTAGCAGAGTAGACGGTCATCATGGCACAAAGGTAACTTTTCTTAAAACAAAACTGTTATCAAAACACTATGAAAGAAAGAACATAAAAAACCACACTAAGCATTATAGCCACAAAGATGGCAACTGTCAAAAGACCACCCCAGTGACAGTACTGTAAGAAAATGAAAATAGTTTATTATAGATATTTCCACTGTTACCTCCCAACATTATTCCACAAAATGGAGGTTTCTTTTTAATGAAAAGGATATGTATTATGTAACACTTTGTAATCTGAGGTATAATATTATTGATTGAAGACGTCCTAAGATAATCGATAAGGGTAAATGTCTCTCATTACCGGTTCGCGTTAGTTGAGCTTTGTCGTCCAGCGATTAATATCATCTTTAATGTGGATTAGGCCCACTGCCAAATGCACCTTTTATTCATTTTGTTCCCTTTTCTCTCTGCCAGCAGGAGTTAACTGCCTCGCATATGATGAAGCCATTATTGCTCAGCAAGACAGAATTCAGCAAGAGGTGAGAGCTGTCTCATTTTATCAATGCCAAATGGAATTGTTTACACTAGTGGTTTTCAACCAGTGGTCCTTGAGGGGGTTCCAGGGTGGTCCCCAGGCAGCTAAATGAAGGAGAGTTGGCAACCTTACCAGATGGACCATTATTAGATCTTTAACTCTTGAGAGCGTAAAATGAGCATGTGAAATTATTGTTATTTTGATCGTCTGCCTTATCTGTCCTGTGGTACCGCTGTCAATACAGCATGGAATTGTGGACAAAATGTTATCCAACGACAACATATTCTTTGGTTTTGGCCGTCTGAGAGGCCAAACGTCATCAAATGGTGTTCTGTGGCTTAAATGCAGAATGAATAATGGACCCTGATATGAAATGGGTTGAAAACCACTGGTTTTACACTTTACAGACGAAGTCTTTATACCACTAATAATCTCCATACGTGCTCTGTGTGCCTGTCTGTCCAGATTGCCACCAGTAATCCTTTAGTGTCTGCCAGACACGAGCTGTCAATTCTGCAGTCAGAGTATGCCCAGGAGGACACTATTTACCAGCTCAAGATCAAGGTTAGTCTAACCTCACTTCTGACTGTGACAAGAACCACACTTCAATGCATGTCATTGTGCACATGCTTGTTTGGCCATATAACGTACATAAACATTTTTCTAGAGATGTCCCGATACTGTATCGGAAATATTATTAGCACTATTTGTCACATTTCTTCATGGTGTTATCAACGACAGATTGACAGCACCTAGTCTAGAGTGTCTAGAGTGGCTTGCTTTCAATGTGCTCAATTTCGGGCCTGGAAATGCACATTCCACCACAATACCCTCTATGATAGGGAGTGCAAGAACAAGTTTGTGTATGTCTGGGGGTTGAATACAGCCATGAGCCTCCATGTTGCCTTCCCTCGGGATACAGACGCCCCAGAGCCGGAAGAGGCGTCTACCTTTATCTACCCGACTCATGTGCCTCCCATGCACAGGAGTCGGATATATTTTTGCCATTTTGGTTTGATTGTCAGACCTGGGATTGAGAAATAACACAGCTACGAATGCCTGAGTAAGCAGCGTGCATCCTTTTAGTCAACAATGGACTAATCACTTTGCGAAGGGGCTGTCAATTCTGTCTGTTATGTATCCAGCACACATTTGAAGTGAACCATGCATCATATTACAAGTCACCTCATGTGCTCATTGTGCTGAGCTGGTCCAACTGGTGTGGTCTGTGCCTGTGGTGTCATACTAGCGGAAACAAACCTGGTGTGGTGTCGTACCAGCTCAAACAAACCAGGTTTGATGCAATGAAGGTCCGCTGAGATGATGTATTTTTGAAGTTTAGAGAGATAAGTCATTGTAAAATCCTTTAAAACAAATTTGACATATTGTGAAAAATAATGTTATTAATTAACGGGTAATAGAGATTCTGTATAGCACAATAAACTTTGATATAATAAAAAAAAACTAACCTTACATTACAAACAAACCACAGTATTCCTCAGTATTTCCCTAACTCAGTATTCACCGGAGTGAGGGGTATGATGTTGCGAGACCCCAAACCCTGATGCCCTTGGGATACATCACTGAGGATACGTCCCAGGTGTATCCATGCAATGTTTTTTAGTTCTTAGTTTGTTCTATTTATAGTAGCCTGTGACAGCCAGGTATAGTCTGGTGACCACCCGAGAGATGGTTGGCAGCCGGAATGTAGACGACACCTGGGAGCAGTATTGGTTGGCGCCCCAGACCGTGTCTTCCGTGAGGAGGAGGCCCAACATCCCACGGTAAGGCCTTTAGGAGGGCCATTCAAGCCGCAAGCGGAGCCTGCAGCACCACCGTTCCCCTGTCTGGTGGAGCCTGCGGAACCACTGCGGCTCAATAATCTGCCACTCCTGAATGAAGTGTCTGGTGCTGGGAGTCTGGTGCAACGCACAGGTCCTGCGCTGCACCTGGTGAGGGCAGGAGTGGACCTGGTGAGACGTAGGAGGGGCCAGGACAGGATTCAACCCACAGAGCCTAGTCATTCCACACGCCAGACCTCCCAGTCCCGGCAGAGTAGTTCGGGAGCGGTGGACTGTGTGACCCTGTCTTTCCCTAATGGGACTGATCGTGGGTAGCTACTGGGACGTAAGTCGGGACTTGATCACCCCGGCTGGGTCACCAGAGTGAGGGGTATGATGTTGCGAGAAACAGAAACCCCCGATGACCTTGGGAAGTTGGGTTACATCACTGATGATATGTCCCAGGTGCATCCATGCAATGTTTTTTAGGTCTTTGGAATATACTAGGCGTATGTCAAGTAAACCATCAGGGACAAAAATGCTATGGCCCTTTAAATGTTTCACGCTGAGGAAGGCCTGCGGGCCGACACGTCCGTCATGTATGATCTGTTGGGCATTTGACTAAATAAATAGTATCTTTTCTAAGATACTATTTCTGCCAAAGCCGTGCACCCGATACACAAGAACTGTGAACTAACTGCTCGGCAGAGTCGGCTCGCCTTTCTCTTGTTCAAGTCATCTGTTAAACGTTTCTGTTCATTTACTGCCAAAGTTTTATATGGTTGAAATCATGTCATGTGCTTGTTTGTTTGTTGCTTTTAATCAGGACCTACACAAAAAATATTCCTACATTCGGAAGACGCGGCCGGACGGGAACTGCTTCTACAGAGCGTTTGGCTTCTCACATCTCGAGTCCCTGCTGGAAGACAGCAAAGAACTTCAAAGGTGAATGTTATGAGAATTCCACCAGAGGATGTTTTCTTCCCAAGTCCACAATTGTATGTTTGTTATTCTCCAGACTTGTCCCCAACCCTAGCCTCTTAGGTCTCGTACCAGACTTGGCCAGTAATAAAATAACACCACACCCGTGTGAACTGAGTGGTGCAGCTCCCCCCCCCCTGGTTGCTGGTTGTAGGAGTTGCACCACTCAAAAACATAACATAAGGTACAACTATTTTTAATATCTGGCACAAATTCAACCAGTACAGCAAGTAGTTGGCAGAATAAATTTGCCATCTCAAGATCTTTTGATTTAATTAATGATTTAGATATTTGTCTGTCTCCTCAGGTTCAAAGCAGTGGCAGCTAAAAGCAAACTGGACCTGGTTAATGAGGGCTTCACTGAGTTTACCATTGAAGACTTCCACAACACTGTGAGTTCAGTTCGCTGCCTCTCTGTAACAAGACAAGACCGTCCAGAAGAGACACCCATTCTGGATGGAACCCCTTTTGGTGTTTTAAGCATTATGTTATACTTTAGCTATTGAAAAATAGTAGATTTACAAGCTCATAGCGCGGTACCGAGGGCTATGAGTTTGTAGGGCTATGAGCTTGTAGGGCTGCTATATTTGAAAAATCTTGAAAATGTGTTGCAAATCTTTGAACGTATATTCTTTCAGAGCGAACGTTTTTAACTCAAATCTTTGCTTCCGGGGGGTCCCTGGAACATCATATTTTCAGATGGAGGTCGGCGGCCTATTTCATATAATCTTGGGGGTCCTTGACATGAAAAAGAAAATAGAAAAAACGACATAGAAACATGAGGTTTTTAGATTTAGAGTTATTCAGCTTTTCAGTCGGTCTCTATACAAGAAGTGAACGGCAGTGCGCATGCGCAAAACCGGTCTAGGATCGCTGAAGAAGGAAAGGCCAAGCAAAATAATAATGTAATATAATAATAAAGCTTATATGGCGGAGCGTTCCGTCAGAAGCAGTTGACGGTTGGAATTTAATTGGTGGAACGTTCCTTCATGAGCAGGTTTTGTGTCAACAACAGGTCTGCTCATGAGGGACGCGACAACGCAAGCGTAAAAAAACAACAAAGCTAAACAGAATCCAGGTCTGGTCAGTCGCGTGCGTGTGTACGAAACGAGCACGCGCGCAACAATTTCACGGGACCGTGCTCATGTAAATACGCTTGCGTTGTCGCCCCCTCGACTTCTCCGCACGTACAGAAACAAACGCAGGTCTCATTGAAAATTAATTACTAGGCGTGTTAATCGCTGCCTTTTTGAAAGGAATCTTTTCAAATAAATTGACAGTGGGAGCATGCTTTACAGCTTACGGCCACATGATTATAACACGGCTAATGCTCTTGTTTCCTTTCACCCCTCAGTTTATGGACCTGATAGAGCTGTGTGAGAAACAGCCCAGTCTCCAGGAGGTTCTCGGCTCCTTCAACGACCAGAACGTTTCAGACTATTTGGTGGTGTACTTGCGACTGCTCACGTCAGGCTACCTCCAGCGAGAGCACGCCTTCTTCCAGCACTTCATAGAGGGCGGGCGCTCCGTCAAGGAGTTCTGCCAGCAGGTGGGTTCTCCTTAACCAGTGAACTGCATTTGATCAAAACTTGTATGTATACCCAGACCTAGTAATAAGGGCAGAGGTATAGATAAATATGACGCAATACTGTACCTCCACTGGTGTGTTGACTGATATTTCCGTTCTTGTATTTGTTTAATGAGTTTTATGTTAGGAATAAGGTTCGGGTTAGGCAGTTTTACTGAGGTTAAGAGGAATAAAGTTCGTGTTAGGCAGTTTTACTGAGGTTAAGATTAGGAATTACCTGGTTTAGGCAGTTTTACTGAGGTTAAGATTAGGAATTACCTGGTTTAGGCAGTTTTACTGAGGTTAAGATTAGGAATTACCTGGTTTAGGCAGTTTTACTGAGGTTAAGATTATGAATTACCTGGTTTAGGCAGTTTTACTGAGGTTAAGATTATGAATGACCTGGTTTAGGCAGTTTTACTGAGGTTAAGATTAGGAATTACCTGGTTTAGGCTGTTTTACTGAGGTTAAGATTAGGAACATGGTTAGGATTAGGAATACCTGGTGGCGTTTTTTGGGGAGAATGTTCTTGTATTAATTCTGTGTATTCTGTATTGGGCCTGGAGGGATTCCGGTAAACAGTATATAGGTTTCATGTGGTTAAGACCTTTTCAAATACAGTCCAAAGGGAAGCACGCACACCCCACCCAAAAATAAAGTAGTGTACGGGTGCTGAACAACAATACGCACACTGGACCAACATTTATTTCTTACCAAATAAAGGTAAGAAAGCCTTCTAGTATGGAATTCTCCTTTAATTGTGTAGCACTAGTTTCAACCCTAGCTGCTCTTCATCAAGCCCTTTTCATGCACAGCCACCATAAAAACTAAGCACCCTTTCTCTTCTCCCCACCCCACTCCCCCCCCCCCCCCCCCCCCACCAGGAGGTAGAGCCGATGTCTAAAGAGAGCGACCACATTCACATCATCGCCTTGGCGCAGGCGCTGGACGTGTCCATCCTGGTGGAGTACATGGACCGGGGCGAGGGGGGAACGGTCAACCACCACGTCTTCCCCGAGGGCAGCGAACCGCGCGTTTTCCTCCTCTACAGACCCGGCCATTATGACATCTTATACAAATAACTAGCCCTGCTGAACCTCAAACTACCCCTTCCACCGATCAACAGATTCTCCTCATCCACCCCCCCGTCCCCCCCTCCGCCCCCCACCACCGCGGTAGACGACAATAGTGGGTAAAAAAAAAAAAATACCAAAAAAAGAGAAAAAGAAAACAGCCACGTTTACGATGCATATATTATGTGTACGAAGATTACACTTATTTGAGAGGAAGAACTAAATATGTAAAAAAAAACAAAAAAACAATGATACGTTACCTTATCCCTCACTCCAAAGTTTTTCTTTGCCCCCAAATCATCACAAAATGGTTAATTAAAAAAAAGAAAATGTAAAAGAAAAAAAAAATCTTTGGAAGAATAGAAGTGACTCCAGGCATTTAGAGTTGTACAGGTTTTTCTTTTTTTTTTCTTTTGTGGTTGTAAATGTTATCTACTTGCTTTTTTGTTGGATTATTTTCCTTTGTTACACTGCGTTTCATTGAGTTTTATTAAAGGGATTTACATCTTAATTGTTGTGTGAAGTTGACTTTTTAGGAGAAAAGTTAAGCCTTTTTAACTAATGATTAATTGACTGAACATTCTATGCATGTACTGCAGGTATTTGACTGAAAATATTAAAAACAGGGTACTTTGATGGCTGCTTTTGAAAAAAATGCCTTGTATGCCTTGAAGGTACATATGTTGCCAGGTGAATAAATAAAAGTAACTGGCCATGATGTCCACAACAACCATGATCTGTGGACAGAGTTGGTCTTTGTCAACGAGTTTGCATGCTGCAGTTGTGCAGCCAATATACAAAACAATTCACCAGCAGATGGCGCAGGGGGACGATTGGATACTGAGTTCAAGCTAGTCGTAGTTGGTATCTTAATTGGCCCCGAAAGAACAACTAGTTTTTGCCAATACATTTTATTTGACACTTATCCATATGTATACATATTCTGTGCTAATTTCCAAATACGCTAAACCTAGAGTTTAATTTCAGTAGAGTGACTAGAATCAACTTTTGTTGGTTAAATTAATCATGTTACCCCTGAAAAACTGAAACGGCTCAAATCAAGTATTAGACCAGTGGTTTTCAACCTTTTTTATATCAAGGCCCATTATTTATTGGCATTCAATTTGATCCACGGACCACCATTTGATGAGATTTAGCCTCAAAACTGAAGAATATTATTGATGTTGGTACCATTAGGAGAGATAACAGGCAAACATTGATCAAAATAACAATTCTTCCTCATTCTCTAGTTTAAATGCAGATGTTTAACAATAATGTATCTCTTGAGAACGTAAAATGAAACCCTTAAAGCCAAGGTCCATTTGGTTTATTTTTACGCTCTCAAGAGTTAAAGACAAACTCCATCATTTAGCTGTGGACCACCTGGAACCCCCGGACCACTGGTTGAAAACCCCTGTATTATAATGTATAGTCAGACAATGACAAAATTCTGTATAACAAATCTTGTCACCATGTGCGGTTGTTTTGGCAACCAATTAGCCAATTACAGCCCAGCCGGCGGCCGGGCCATACAGGCTATGGGATTTCATGTTGACGTGAAGGACAACAAGCATGGCTCTCTTCTCAAACAGACTAACGTGTTGTTTGCAAACTAGGCGACTATGGAAAGCTGTGACAGTGGCGGCATGTGTTCGGCACCATTCTTCTCTAATAGGTACGTTTGGTTGAATGTGGGTTTTCATTTGTTTACCCAAAGTTAAGTATCATTGCATGCATTAGCTAGCTAACATTAGCTAGCTGTTATATATGTCACTAGCCCAAATGTTTGGGCTAATATGTCACTAGGTCACTGGGTTTATGCATAGAGTTATACATAATATGACTGTGGGTTTATGTCTGTGGTTTATGTGTGAACACTTTAATACACTGTTGGTTGAGTTCTGTTGCAGGCTTCAAGCTCATTCTAAATTCTATCAGTGTATTTGACAGTGTATGAAAATTGTATTTCACAGTATGCAGAATGGGTACATTTCAAAGTCAAGTCAAACTTACAAATACAAAAACTGTTTGTGGACATCACGATTAAGCATTATACTTGTTTACAACAGGGTCCACCATGTTCAATTCATCAGAACATTTAGAGACTACAAATATACACTTCTATTAAAAGAAAAACAGCAAATCATCATATCAAGAAAGCAAAAAATGGAAAAACATGTAGTGTGGGGAAGTGGGGGGGATGGGGGAGCTCAGACTATTTTCGAATTTCAGCCGCTGCTATTTGAGAGGAGTCAAGGGAATCACATGTCTTAATGACTGTTGGTAGGGCGTTCCACATTTCAATGGCATAGGAGCGAAATTAATTTAATCCCTTGTTTGAGAAGAAACTGGGTTGCACGTGGTTTGTTATATATATATATACTTTTGTGTCTAATTCATAGCTGAACTAATTGAGAACATGGACAAGAAAGCGACCTGGGACCGGTTCTACACAGAAAACGCCAGCGCTACGCCAGCAGCCTTCAAGAACTTTGAGTGGTTCTTTGGTTTCGACTCGGTCCGCAGCTTCATCCTGCCAGCCCTGCAGTCCCTCCAGTCCCAGAGCACAGGTACGGGTTCCACCAGCTTGCTCCGAGTCCTGGACCTGGGCTGCGGAACCTCGGCGGTGGGGCCTTCCATATACAGGCACTCCCCTGTCCCCGTCCACGTCACCTGTGCGGACATCTCGCCCGTGGCCGTAGCTCTCATGCAGCAGCAACACGCACAACAGGCCCTAGAACCTCAGAACCCTCGTTCCCGGCTCGAGTTCCTGGAGCTGGACTGCGCGGAGCTCCACGCGCGTTTCGGCCCGCGCAGCCTGGACCTCGTCGTGGACAAGGGCACCGTGGACGCCCTGCTGAGGTCCAGGGAGGGGAGCGGGAAGGCCGGCCGCGTGCTGGGCCAGTGCCTCAGGGCTCTGCGGAGCTCCGGGTCTCTGCTCCAGTTCTCCGACGAGGACCCGGACGCCAGGCTGCCGTGGCTGGAGACGGAGGCACGGGGGGGACAGCGGGGGGAGGAGGAGGGGGGGGGGCTGCCGGCAACCGTGACGGTGCATGACGTCGGGGAGTTGCGGGGAGTGTGCTACTACTGTTACCAGGTCGTCCCTCGCCCCCGTGGTGTATAGTCACTAGTTTGTTAACTGTTGTGTTTGGGGCCGCCCTGGTTTCAGCGAATATATATATATATATATATATATATATATATATATATATATATATATACATATTATACATACAGTTAATATGTGTGTGTGTGTGTGTGTGTGTGTGTGTGTGTTAGGCAGTGACACTTGGTGATGAAAACCAACCAAACGCTATTTTCGTGCTCGGACACAGCCAGCCAGCCAGGGACCCAGGGACACAGCCAGAGACGCACAAAGCATAGTGAACTGTACTGTCACTGTACTGTACTGTCACACCGAAAATCATTGTGTGGGTGGGGGGCTCCACAACAGTGATGAAAACCAACCAAACACTATTTTCGTGCTCGGACACAGCCAGAGACACACAAACCTCCGTATAGGAGTGGTTGCACCACTCAGACAAAGACTGTAGTGTGGCTCTCATCTTATTGCACAAATACAGTGTGTGTTGTTGATCAGATGCGGAAGAGAATTATTATATTAGTACTTTCCCCATTATTAAGACCTGAGAGGCCGATTCTACAGATGCCTTCTAAATCAGTTGTTCTCACACAGAGTTAAAAAATAGCAGCTGTACAAGCTCGCCGTGTGGCACGAAGTGACGTGATGTGAGCTTGTATATCTGCTATTTTTAGCCGATTAATAGCCGTTCATAAAGTCTATACACATGCACAAACACAATGCAAAATACTCGACGAGCAGCTTTTCATTACAACATTATGTACAGAATTTTGGCCATGTGTTTTTATACCTTGGCACCCAAAGGGGCCACAGGGTTGGCCTATATGTATACACTCAATATCAGACCACATCACACGTGCATGTGCATTGTGCAATATGAGATTGTAAATTGTCTATTTTCGGGGAAGATATTTAGTGTGACGCAGGAGGGGGCCTAGCTAGTATAGAGCCTAGGGAGGTATAGAGCCTGGGAGCCTGGGAGGCCAACAAAATATAGAGCGTAAGTGGTAATACAAATTTATAATAATTAATAATTATGCCCGTTTCATGAATGTGGGTCATTGCAGCTCTGTTCATCAACGCTGAGGCTCCCCATACCTCTTCTGTAGTCATCCTTTTAGGCCTCATCCTCCCAGTAAACCAGTTCTGTTATTACAAGGGTGCTCAGGTGGGTAAAGCTCAAACAGAACTGGTTGGTCTACTAATGAATACCACCTCAATGTCGCTCTTGAATGTAAGTGCAGTAGTATGTCAACTGGCAAAACAAAATGATGGCATTTTAAGTTGTTCCTTCCATGTGTGAATGTATTCTAATAGCACTAGGAGTGCTATTAGAACCTAGGTTCCACCTAGATGGACTGCTGCTATTCGTATTTGTGTATTCGAACATGGATGTCTATCATAGTTTTTCGCAACAATTAAATCATGGTCAGAAGTGTTATGTTATGTCTCCATTTAAGGGTTAAAAAATGCCAGAGTAGGGTGGATGCTATAGGTGCAAATGTAACAAAACTACAAAAGGTTTTCAAACCAAAACAGCCCTATTCGCCAAAACAGCCCTATTCGCCCTACCAACATATCCTCAGACTGTGGTCAATATTGCAAAGGACCAGGTGTCCCATGCAGGTATGAGTGCTTTAGTGTGGATGTGGCTGTACTCACATATGCAAGGATGCATCATTTACATTCAAAGATTGGTGCATAATCAATTACCATAGACCATCACTGGTACATGGTTTCAACTGGGTTAAGGTTTGTTGTTCTAACAAAAGCAAATCTGGGAAGAGAAGCAGCAATAGGAATCCTGCTTTAATTTAAATGTTTTGAATAAGAAATGGTCAGTTCTAAAGAATCATTTGTTTCCCTATCTGTCCCTTGGCCTGTATGGAATGATCTTATAATATATATTGATCAATTTATAGATTTACCGATATTCTCACAATAAAATACCAGTTTTATCAATTTTATTTAATGTTAGAAAGATATATAGTATTTAGTTAGTCTAACTAAATACTGTATATCTTTCTAACATTAAATAAAATAGATAAAAGCACATGGTGAGATAAAAGGGTAGAAAGGGTCTAACTGTTACAATCTTTAGCCTTGTTTTGAACAAGCAATGTCGTATCGTATAGGCAAAACACTGTGAGTTATACTTTGACATTCTAACGCTATAGCCTTTTGGACCAGAGCTACCGATGGCAGAGGAAACCAAGCAAGGCACCAACCTGCACATCAGGAGCAATCAGGGGTTCACTGTCTTGCTCAAGGACACTTTGACACAACTATACTCTAGGGAAGCCCGGGATCGAACTGGGAACCTCCCGGTTCCCATCCGGCTGCTCTACCGGCCACTTTACCTGTGTCCTGACATAACCCCACCCCCATCTGGTCCTTGGTCTGCCAGGGGGTCTCCACCCTGTGGGACGTAAACTATGTTTTCTTTGTTTGCCAAATGGGTGGAGGTGGCCTAGGGATAGAGTGGCCAGATGGGAACCGCGAGGTTCCCAGTTCGAACCCGGCTTCAACAGAGTTGGTGTCGAAGTGTCCTTGAGCAAGACACTGAACCCCTAATTGCTCCCGATGTGCTGGTTGGTGCCTTGCATGGTTTCCTCTGCCATCAGTGTATGAATGTGTGTGTGAATGGGTGAATGTAATGCGCAATCTATGTAAAGCGCCTTGGATAAAGGTGCTATATAAATGCACCATTTACCAAATGGCCACTGGTAGATTGTTTCAATTGCATAAGACTGCAATTATCATCATCATCATTATGGAAGCACATAATTTACATTTTGCATTTACCACCTCAGTCTACAGTAGATGAGAGGAGTTGTCCTACTGTACCGTACTTCATGTTGTACTTTTGGAACACTGAAGAAAGCTGAACTGACCACAGCTATAAACATTGAATGATGATGCTACTGTATTGATGAGGTTGAACCATCAATACTCTCAGATTCTTGTAGTGATTGATACCTATTATTATGTATCTTTTTTTTTAAAGATTTGATCTTTTTTTTGCTTATCTGCCTTTATTGATAGTATGATTAGTATCAAATGAAGATAGACAGGAAAGAAGGAGAGAGAGAAGGGGTGAGACACGCAGCAAAGGACGTCATGAACGGAACTCAAACATGCGACATTTCTGTCAGGCCAGAGCCTATATGTGGCATGCGCCTGGCCCTGGACCAACGGGCGCCCGCCCCCAGTATCTTTGAATTCATCCAAAACAAACGTCGATCTGTTTTGAACCCTTATTGCAGTACCAAAAAACATGTCCTGGCTGCACTACACTTGATGTTTTCAATTTCCCTAAACACAATTGCAAATGTCTTCAGATTGCACGAGAGCCTTATACTGATTAAGTAAATTTTATAAAGCGCATGTAAAACATCAGGCGTTGACCAAAGTGTATGCTCCTTCCTTGTGGGTAGAAATATACTCACCTGAGGGGACACTGCACCTGGTCTCAATCTGAAGGAAGACGGGACAGTGCTCACACCATGATTAAAGAGGAAGAACTGGCAGTGTAGACAGTTTCAACGTAGGTAAGTAAATGATAAACACAATAAGAACTTGTGCTTGATGAAAATCACCACTTCACTACCAGTGTTAATTTTGTTATTTCAGAAGACTAATTAGGACTAAGACTAAATGGTGTGTGTTATTCAAAAGACTAAGACTAAATCAAAATATTCTGAAAAAATTAACACCGTTAACTACACTACAATCAAAATATTTAAAGTTTAAATCTGTGCACCTTTCATTCCCTGTGTATAGGCCTACCTTTAATTTCCTTCAGCTGATTTTGTAATCTAAATGAAGTGAAACAAATGGAACTGGAAAAATTACCATGAGATTTATTTTTTCAATATTTGTTTTGAGTAAAAGTAAAAGAAAATTGACGTAAGCCTAATGCACTTTAATTCTCTCTGAAAAGCCATTTGTTTTATTTAAAATACCTAATAATTTATGTTAAAACTGTTAAGAACATAATCTTGCCTCTTTCATTGAAACAAAGAAATACCCTGGTCTCAGGTTGTTGTGAATTGGCTTTTCTAAAGGATGCAAATTTGATCCACTTTGATTGGATAGCCTAAAGCCTTTAACAATATCTCTCGTATGTTTTGTTTAGACTCAGGATTCAGAGTTTCTTGTGAATGTTTTGCGAAAAGTGAGGTGAAGATGCTTCTGCTAATCCTTCTGCTCTCAGGTGAGGTTTACTTTCAGAGACATTAAAGAGACCATACTGGTGGTGTTGGATGTTTAGCACATTGAATTCTAAACTCGTAGACTTTGCATACTTTCTGTTACTGCTGTGCTGGTAATAATTACCAGATTGTGTTTCATCCAAATGTCCAGGTGATAAATCCACCTTCAAGTTCTTTTTTTTTTGGTTGCTTTAATATTTATGTCACTGCTAGTGCTAAGAAGTTATGGACCTTTGATTTTAGTTCAGTAAATCAAAATGTTCAAAGGGTTTCTGTTCAAAATTCACTTTTAATGGCTATCAAGTCAAATTGTGCTTTCAGCAGAATTATAGCTCAACAATAATACAAAATTCACTGTCAAATCATACTGAAACCAAAGTTTTCAAAAATCCCATTAAAATCTTTATTAATTCTCGAAAGACATTGAGGTCACCCTCATTTGCAGTGTCGTCGAGATACAACATCATACAACCTTTCAAAGCATTAAACAAAAACAGAACAGCAACATTTCCTCATCGCGTGAAAATTTGAAAGTATTTCAACACTTAATATGGAATGACATTTTTGCTGGGTACATTCATATGAATGTCAATAATTATTGGCTTTGTTCTTGTGTAATAATTGCTGTTTGATTTATTTAGCTACTTTGAAAGTTGTATATACGTTTTTGACCGGAGAAGGGATAGGAATAAATTAGTGTAGCGGCATAGCCTACTTCTTCCTACTACACTCTACATTACACATGTAATATTTAATTTGTTTAATTTTGTATTTGATTACTTGTGACTGATTGTATGAAATCAATCAATCAAATGTGTGTTAAAATGAATGACAAGAGTACTCTTCTCCCCAGGGTTCGGCATCATCCCTTCTCATTCCTACCACGACTATGATTTTGTCCACCACAAAAAGGGCTGGGACGACGCACTGAGCTACTGCAGAGATAGGGACACTACCTTGGCCACAGTAGAGGATGAAACCCAACAGTCCATATTGGATAAAATAACCACACCATCCAACAAAGGATTGGTCTGGCTAGGACTGAGGCTCAATATGTCTTATTGGTGGTGGTCAGTAGATGACACAAAACAGCCTTGCCAGTTTTATAACTGGCAAAATGGACAGCCAGCTGTGGACCTAATGATGAATTGTGTCGTTATGTATGCCAATGGACAATGGAGTAACGAACAGTGTTCAGAAATACGTAGTCAGTTTGTTTGCTTCAATCGTGAGTATTTAAAGCACTGTAAACTAATAGTGTGCATCTTGTTTTTAAATAATACCGAATAACTTACAAAATCTCATCTTTCCCAACTAGAAACGGGGGACAACAAAACCTACCATAATGTGCATGCAGTGCAAAATCACAGCAGGGCCAGGGAGTTCTGTCAAGCACATCACAAGGATTTGGCTGTAATAGAGACTCCAGGTGAGAATGAAGCGGTACAGAAGCTCTTGAACGTAGGAAGGGCATGGATTGGCTTGAGGAAGGAAGGAAAGGAATGGGTATGGCCTTCGCCTACCAACTTCAAACCCTTCCGTAATTGGGCAGAAGGAGAACCCAAACACGCACGAAACTGTGTGGCAATGGATCTCTCCACAAAGAAATGGCTAACCCCAAAATGTTCCAGAGCACTGCCTTTCATCTGCAATGCAGGTGAGGAAAGTGTGTGTGTGTGTGTGTGTGTGTGTGTGTGTGTGTGTGTGTGTGTGACTGTGTGTGACTGTGTGCGCGTCCAAATGAACATATCTGCATGTGTGTACATGTGCGTTCTAAGGCCCCAGACGGACTGTGCTGAAGATGCAGATACAGAGTGAAGCGGACTTGGCAGATCCAGCTGTACAAGCCCAACTTCTTCAGCAGGTACGGCAGTGACGTATGATGATGTTTGGTTTAGTTTAGTTTAGTGTTACATATTATTATTATTATTAGACCTGACATTGCACATTGTCTGAAATCAGAAATTATTTATGTTATATATATATATGGTACTATATTACATCCTTAATTGTATTCTCTCACAGCTGAATTTGGCTCTAGGGAAACAGGCGACTGAATTCAAACTACGTTGGACCACGCCACCACAAAAGAAGGCTAAGAAAGGGAAAGATGAACTATAGATCGTGTCACTATCTACAAAGATACTGTGTGTATTGTTTTGTTTTGACTCTCAGACTGTACATTGTTTGTGTAGTTACAAATCTGTAAGGTTTCAGTTATAAATCCTTTCCCTGGTAAAATAATTATCTATAGGATTCAGACAGAAAAGATTGTGGAACCAATCCCTTAGATCTCCATATAATGGAGCTGACCTGTTCTGACATTCCAGATGTTGATCCTTCCCTACCCATCCTTCCTCTTCAATGTATCACTTTCTTTTTTAAGATATTTTTTTTGCGGCTTACGCCTTTTATTGATTTTTTTTTAAGGGACAGACAGTAGGCTGACAGGAAACGGGAGAGAGATGGGGGGATGACATGCAGTAAAGGCCGTGTCGGGTCCGGGAGTCGAACCCGCGGCACACTGCGACTGGATTACCAGTCCGGTGCCCAGACCATTACGCTACGGCCTGGGCCTAATGTATCACTTTTGACTGATACCTGTCCATTCAAACTCAAGACGCCCCAAAGTTATTAGCGCAGCCGCGCCCGGCAGCCTGGCGAAAACTAGAGTTCTCAACAGGCCCGAAAATTAAGGCCTGGCCCTACCTGGTCCCCAACTGGGCTGACCATACCCGGTCCGAAAACGTCAAAAAAAGGGGGGGAAAAGGTCCATATATGGGCATTCCCAGACCTGTAGTTTTAGATGCGACCTCGCCCTCAGGGTGTCTTATTGGTTATCTCATAGGAATGTATCTAATAAGATTGGTTCCAACTTTTCGTTTTCTATTTGATTTGTCTATTGGAATCCTATACTGTATGACTTCTTAAGTATAGGGAGCTTCTATTTTCTTACAGAATGTTCTCCTGTAGGCAAATAGGATTTATAAACATTGTGCTAATCATTCATGAAAACTGTCTGGATACATACGACGTAGATGTGTGATTGGACATACAGTATGTTACTGTAAGTCAATTGGCAGGCAAACATTAGCCTATGTAAGTTTTGTAAAACAAAATGTGTGATCCTGGTAAGGGGTGTAGACACTGCTTCATTCAAATGTATTAACACATTTGCTCAACACTACCCTAAATGAAGTGGAAAAACAACACGGATACAATTATTTGATGATGATATAACACCAAACTGCCTTCTCACAAAGACAAAGATGAGTCTAGTTTGTAATCTTAGCTCGACTGCAGGCCCAAATAGATGTAATTGTGTTGCTATTCACACTGCGGTATGACATGCCATAATGCTGAGACAACTTTGTGCATAGGCCTACCATAATATCACATTGCATAGGCCTACCATAATATCACATTGCATAGGCCTACCATAATATCACATTGACATCTGGCTTCATTCTCCTGGCTGATGTCGTAGTCCCAGGCAGGGATGTGTTGTCCTTGTTTTGTCTTTGTCTTGTCGGTGTCTGTGCTCTGTAGTGTGCGTGTGTGTGTGTGCGTGCGTGTGCGTCTGCGTGTGCGTGTGTGTGTGTGTGTGTGTGTGTGTGTGTGTGTGTGTGTGTGTGTGTGCGCGAGTGTGTGCGACTGGGCATATAGGTGTGTCTCCAGTTACCACTTGGCTCACCTGTTCCCAGTCCCCTTATTCTCTAGCCTGATTATCAGACTGAAGCACGCAGTCCACTCAGAGAGTGGGCGGGCTACTTATTCTCTTATTCAACCCCCCCCCCCCCCCCCACACACACACACACACCCTTTTTCCCTTACTGTATATGTTTTTTTTCCCTTTTTACTTTTTTATATGATGATCTCCTGATTTTTTTGTGTATACTGTATTTGTACGTCTCTAAATGTTCTGATGAATTGGAAATGGTGGACCCTGTTGTAAACATGGTGTCGTCCACAGTAACAGTTTTTGTATTGAATTGTGCTTTCGTTTGAAATGTACCCATTCTGCATACTGTTAATAAAAATGTGAATAAACAAGTAATCGATCGTTTTAGGTGATAACATGACATCACGCCCCAGTGGTAAGCGACTCTCCGCTCACCAGAACACATCTCTCTGTATTTACTAAGCACTGTTTTCGGTGGTCACCTTATCACCTCTAACTGGAGTACATGGTCTCGCTTCGTTTTTCCAGTCAGTAGACGGTCGGCGGCGTTCTTGATCAGCTGCAAGCGCCCAAGCAGAGATTGATCGATGTTCGACATACAGAGAGTTACAGTAGTCTAATCTGGATGAGATTAATGCGTCAATGGACTATGGTTTAGTCCTGGCTAGAAGTCAGATGAAAAAAGCTGGTTTTGACGACCATTTGTCCAATTTGAAGGCTACATCAAAGGGGGAGAGGACGGATGGGAGAGTCCAGGCCGGAAATGATGATTTCTGTCTTTGAGATTGAGACATTTTGAGGCCATCCAGGATTTAATGCGTGTCAGGCACTCCTGCAGTGGAATTATAATCGTTTATTATGAATTTTATGTTGTGTCTGGTTATGATTTCCCTCACTAGGCTCAGTATGTAAAGTAAAAAGAGCAAGGGCCCAATATTGAATCCGGGGGGACTGGGCCTGAGACCTTTGAAACGGTGAGTCCATGTTCTGTTTACTACTACAACTACTATTAGATACTACTATAAAACATATATACATATATACATTTATACAACATAAAAGTAATAATGTTTTGCAGAATTGCTACGAAATGCAATGTTCTTCATTATTACTGTTACTAGATGAAGCTGTGTTTCCTGATCTTCATGATATCCATGCTGGCTCTGTCTGTAAGCTCCCAATCAACATATATCCTACCCGTAGCACCAAATACATATCCCGGGTTATATATCCCTTGCTACGGCTACGGTATGTACAGAGGCATTCATTAGGCTTTAAATGATCATTTCACCACATTCTCATTTATTTGGAACTAATTCTGTGTTTGTATTTTATACTCAACTCTACTTCTGCTTCTGCACAGTATCCAACCAATCACCCATACCCTACTGTATGTCTCTTTGCTGAGAACTTTTCACAATTAACAAAATCATTAACCATTATCATTTTACTGTGATGACATTCAAAAGGTGGATGTAATTTTCTGTGTTTGCTCATAAACCAGTACCAGTGCCAGTATTGTTGTGGTACGTACTATACACACATGAACACTAGTTCAAATATGTCAAATATATACACAGAATGCCTAACAACTACTACATGAAATACACACATGAATGACTAACAACTAGTACGTCAAATACTGTATACACATGTAAGTGTCTCTGTTGAGCCTTTATAACTCCAACTCTTCATTCTGTTCTCAGATGCCTCGATGATGATGATGATGATGATGATGAGGAGAGATTAATTAATGTAGTGAGTCAATATGTTCTGCTGTTCAGTTTTAACTAATGACTACCAACTAGTACAGTACATCAATGTATACAATATCAAACTATAGCAGTGGTTTTCAACCCTTTTCATATCAAGGCCCATTATTTATTCTGCATTTGATCCACGGAACCACCATTCGATGGCATTCAGCCTCTCAGACCCAAAACTTAGAATATTTAGCTATTGTTGGATTTTGTATGATATGGTACCATTAGGAGAGATAACAGGCAAACATTATTAAAATATATTCTTTTTAGATTTTTATCAATTTAACTCTTGAGGGTGTAAAATGAAAAATCATTTTACGCTCTAAGATCTAATAAGGGTCCATTTGGTTACCTACAACTCTCCATCATTTAGCTGCCGGGGACCACCTGAAACCCCCTCAAGGACCACTGGTGGTATGACTATCAAACTATAGAATAGTACAACGTTAGCTATCAGTGGTGTAAAATGTACTCACATTTGTTACTTAGGTAGAAGTATCAATACTGCAATGTAGAAATACTCTTACAAGTGAAAAGTCCAGAGTTCAAAATGTATTTAAAAGTACAAAAGTATTGGCATCAAGATGCTAAAAGTACTCCATTTATAGAATGTCCTGCATTCAGGAGTTTTCATGTCTGTAAAGTATCTTTAAAGTAACAAAGTATATTGTTATATACTGTATATATTTACTGTACTTGTATGGGGCTTCCTTGGCATTATTTTCTAGTGGGGCTAATGAGTGTAAATGTGGGGGTCCTTGACATGAAAACGTGTGAAAATGAAGACCTGATACTGACCTGATGAAGATCCTGTGAGATCGAAACGAGACAGGTTAGTTTCGTCCCGACAGCAGAGATATCTATTGTATTGATTATTCATTATTATTATTATTATTATTATAACTCCAACTCTTCATTATTTTGTCTGTAGCTGCACCCTGCTCAGCCTGCTGGATGAAGACAATCAACGGTGAGTCTATATGTTATTATATGCTGTTCAGTTTAACGAATGACTAACAACTACATCAATGTACAGTATACACAATGACTATCAGACTATATTACAATGTATATCTATATCTACGCTGCTACGCTTTAGCTCCGATGTGAGGTTCCCTGTCAGGATATCCCTGCACAGGTCAAAATGGGCTCTAGCTGGGTCGAGCCCGTCCACAAACAGCGTGAGACAGTATCTGTAAACAGTAGGCTACTCTCTCAAAAAGTAAAGGTATCAGAACCGAGATACAGTTGATAAACTTAAGGCCGACCCGGAACGTAAAATCTTACATCTGGGGTAAAACTTGTTTGTCAGCCAGTACCATGTTTTCCCAATGCAATCTTACGGAAGCAGTAACCTACTGCACATGCGAACGGGGCTTGACTGGACTATTTTTTTTATTTAAAGCCTGATTTAAGCAGTCCAGTCTAGATATATCTACTTATCTAGTTGTAGACCTATTCATTATTCTTTATTTATCATTAAATGTATCTAAAACACTTTGAATTGTCTTTGTGTACAAATAGATGAACAAAGTGGTCCAGCTCTAACACCCATGTTATCATTACAATGTTCTGTCAAGACAGCTTAATACATTGATCTAAATGTTATCATTACAATTAATGTTCTGTCAAGACAGCTTAATACATTGATCTAAATGTTATCATTAAAATGTTCTGTCAAGACAGCTTAATACATTGATCTAAATGTTATCATTAAAATGTTCTGTCAAGACAGCTTAATACATTGATCTAAATGTTATCATTACAATTAATGTTCTGTCAAGACAGCTTAATACATTGATCTAAATGTTATCATTACAATTAATTTTCTGTCAAGACGTCAGCTTAATAAATTGAAATATGCTTCAGGTTCACAGAGGATTTATAATGTGTCAATAAAAGGGATTGTACTTGATACCGATATTTTTGTACTTTTACTTGAGTACATTTTCAATACGGGACTTCTACTTCTACATTGCAGTATTGATACTTTTACTTAAGTAAATGTGACCGGTGGCCGATTAAATCACATAGAAACCTTTACATTTATTACCCAACTCTTAGAGAGTGGCCAACCCCTGCCATAATGAACACCATTTTGGGCGGGAACCCCTTTTGGTGTTAGCATTATGTTATGCTTTAGCTATTGAAAAATAGCAGATCTACAAGCTACGAGCTTGTAGGTCTGCTATTTTTGAAAAATCTAAGAACGACATAGTAAACGTAACATAACTTTTTCAGAAAACTGTCAGGATGTAGAAGACATTTTTAGAATCTGATCTCAGGTCAAAATGGGTTAACAAACAGTTAAATAAGCCCCAAGCGTGCAAGGACCTTTACTCATGAAACAAGTTATAAAAGTCTGGTCCTTCTCCATCGTCATCTTGAAGCTGAGCGTCCTTACAGAACGGTGGAGGTATTAACATCTGAGGGTCCATGATCCCCCGGACATTGTTGAAGAAGCTGCATGGTGGCAGAAAAGCACAGACCAACTGAAACAAGACCTCATTCATCAATCAATCATCACACAACAATCAGGACAAACACAGATTGCAATTAGAAAAAACAAGTGTTTGAAGGCAAATTTCGAATTGCCTGCTTTGGTCTAGTGGTTAAGATTCAACCTCCGTTCACTGGCTTTCAGGTGCTGCTCACATCCTTCTAAAAATACTGGTGACAACCGTCTTACAGTTAAGGCAAATTAGGCAATGAAGGACATGGCACCCCGTTACCTTGAGGACGTGATCCACCCAAACACCCCCCTCCCGTCCTGTGTTTGGTCAGATAACACACGGGACGTCTTCCTCCCTTCCCTACGGCAACCCACCCTGGCCTTCAGTCATGACTGTTCAGCGGTATGCCTCAATTGTCAGTTAAGGCTATAATATCCTCTTCTTATTATTTGAGTTAGTTTTTTGGATCACACACATGGTACACTATTCAATTATAAATGATAAAGATATCATCAGTTCAACAATTTGTCTAGTATAGCGCTGACTGACAAATTTATTTGGGAAAGCCTTATTTCCTGTCATATTATGACCAGAAATAAAACATTGAATGAAAGAAAGAAAGAAAGAAAGAAAGACCCCTGAGCTTTAGGCCAACTGACCTGGTCACCATCCATCCATGTTTTTTGGTGTGGAACAGAGTGCTGACGGGGATGCATCCAAACTCTGTGACAGTGCTCATGTATTTGGCTGTAGAGAGAGAGGGAGAGAAGTACAGTAAAACTCCCGGGGGTCCGGGGAACTTGGGCTATAGCAACTCACCTCACTCAAAAGAAGAAATGTGCACACATAAAGAGGAAGTGCACATGTACACAATGGACGACTGTTCCATTTGTACACTTAACAGTTAAGATTAACAGAAGTATACTGTTCCCTGTCAGCAGCGTGATCAGCCATGAGCGAGAGGAACTATTTGGTCTTTGGTCTCAAATCTACTGCCATGAGAAGAAGACAGAAGTATGAAAGATGTCATTACTTTTAGCTTACCCTTTCCCTCGCGTTTCCTCTTCAGTTCCCCAAACCAGGTATTGACCAGGAGTCCCATCTTGGGTCCAGAGGAGCTACCCAGCACAGCCTGGCCCAGAAGAGATGCATCCTTTGGGATGGCCAGGGGATGGAAGTCTGCCTTCAGTCGCTTCTTGCAACATGACTGGTTATGGTGGTCGATCCTATACATAACACCCTGGCAGACAGATAGGGTGACATTGTTGTTTTTTTTTGTATATGCATTTGGAACAATTTCCTAAAATGCTTGGACATTGATCTGTTTATTGATTTTCATGCGATTAGCACAAAAATGCTCCCCATGCACCTCTTGATAGAGTAGAAGTACGTCAGCCCGGAATGTCTTGTTCTCATGAGCTCCAATCTCTCTGAGGCGGATCCGCTTAAATAAAGCATCGTAAATGTATTTGGCGTAGGCTGTGAACTTCCCACTTTGGACGGACTGTGAGAAAGACAATGAATGCGACTTGAATTCTTGAATTCTAGTTATGTAAGTCAAAATCATTGAGGACAATACATTCTTTCAATGTCTATGTTTAACGACACATTTAAAGAATTTAAAAAACGTACCACGGAAAGGCTTCCAGTCATAAGAGGCGGCGATCCTGTCATGACAGAAATGTTTTATTGTTTTAAGAAAACAATTAAACTATTCGATTCACCTGGTATCTTGGCTTTTCCGAGGATACAAATGTACAAGCAATGAACAGAACAGCAGTTGTATAACATTAACATGTTTATAGCTGGCTGAGCAGGTGAAATCAGAGACACAAGACAGTTCAGCTTTGATTGATTGATTGAAGTATTTATTTACAGTATGCAGAATGGGTACATTTCAAACGAAAGCACAACTCAATACAAAAACTGTTACTGTGGGCGACACCATAAAGCATTTGCACTTATAGGGTCCACCATTTTCAATTAATCAGAATTGATCCCTGGATTTAGTTCTGATCTTTAAACATTCATACACTCATGTCATGTCTCCTATTAGTTTGTACTTACTGCATGGGTGGGGTGTGCGGGCCATGCAGCCCACTGCCAGGCACAAGAACAGGAGCAGGCTTCTTCTCATGGCTTCTCTCGGTCCCTCTCTCTCACACGCAGAGAGAAATGAACAAACACTCTGCATGCATGTGGCATCACAGCGTTCTGACTTCCTCGGAAAACAAGGCTCCAGTTTTTTCTACTTCCATGTTTTTACAGTAGCCAAAAAACCTCTTTGCCTTCATAGTTCATACTGAAATAACAGTGTTGAAGTAGAATGCAATGATGTTACATATCTCTGCTGTCGGGAAGAAACCACCTAACCCCAAAATGTTCATTCTTGGCCTGTAGGAAATTTAAAAATATATTTATATTTTGAAAACCAAGCAATACTGTTGTTGTGACATTATTGCTATACATTTCCCATGTTTTGGTTCTAGCAGTCAAGCAGTGGTTCTCAACCATTAGAATTTCAAGGACCCCCAGTTTGATTGCATTTAATAGGCATTTTAGGCCACAGACCCCCATTTGATACTTGATACCACTCTGGGAGTGGGACCCCAATCCAGAGAAACTAAATGGATACACACTTCATACACACTCAGAGTTGCAGACCATTTGGACCACTGGTGGTCCCCCTGGTGGACCCCTGGTGGTCCCTCCCCAGATCCGACATTGAGAACCAGGGCCTTTATGTGACATAAAAACCAACGAATGGTAAACAGAATCTATTCTACAGCATTTGCTGTGGTGGCTGAAAGGAGACAACAAAAGCCTGTGCTGGATTTTAGGGAACTCTGTGTGTGTGTGTGTGTGTGTGTGTGTGTGTGTGTGTGTGTGTGTGTGTGTGTGTGTGTGTGTGTGTGTGTGTGTGTGTGTGTGTGTGTGTGTGTGTGTGTGTGTGTGTGTGTGTGTGTGTGTGTGTGTGTGTGTGTGTGTGTGTGTGTGTGTGTGTGCGTCTGTGCGCGCGCGTGCGCTGTCATGTGATCTGTGGGGATTTGCAGACTACCTGAGCTACAGAGCACAAGATTAGCACTGGCATCTGGAATTTCAAGGCCAACAAGTGGAGTCAGTCAAGTTCCTATTGTGTACAAACATACCTGAAAGCAGCTGATTTCTCATCTTCTCACAACCCCTAATTAATTTGGTTTAAAATCTAGGTAATTACTTAAAGTTTGAAGTCGATAAATAATAATAATACTAATAATTATTGTTATTATTATAATACATACGATTTATACTTTTTCAAGGTACTCAAAGTCTGTTTACAGGACCAGTTATAAAAACAACTTTATTTGGAAAAAGGTTAAAAACTATATGTAACAGGGAGACCTAGCTGTCTCCACACAAAGTGTCCACGACCCAATTACTCAGGTCAGGTGTAAGTAGTCACTGATGATTACCCCTCCCCTATAAAGCCTTGGTGCTCATTCATTCGTTCCTGCTTACTCTCTCGGCATGCACTGGCTTGTTTGAGCAAGGTAGGCACTGGATTGTTTTGAATAACCTTTGTTTAGACCAGTTGGTTTCAACCAGTTTCATTTCAAGGCCTATTATTTGTTCTGCATTTGAGCCACGGACCACCATATGATGAGATTTTAGCCTCTCAGACCCAAAACTAAAGAATATTGTGTAATCGTTGACACACAACTCCATACTGTTGGCTTATTGTGGATAAAAAATAACAATTATTCTACATTCTCTAATTGTGTAGAGACTCTTGGTAAATTAAGTAATGCCAAATGTTTAACAATAATGTAACTCTTGAGAGCGTAAAATGAAACCAAATGGACCCGTACGGGTCCAATTGGTTTCATTTTTACATTCTCAAGAGTTAAAGATCCATAAGGGTCCTGACTCCCGAGGGTCCATTTGGTTACCAACTCTCCATCATTTAGCTGGGGACCACCTGGAACCCCCTCAAGGACCAACTGGTTGAGAACCACTGGTTTAGACCGCTGTGTGTATGTAATGGTCCTATTCCTCTGCTATAGGTGTGCCCTCCTCTATGCCTCAGTGTTGAGGGTCAAGAGGCTGTCTGTTTGTAGACCATTTAGGGCCAAAACCTCACCTACTGTAACTGGAGGTACATGTTCCTTCCACATGCTACTTCCAACTGGGGAACCCCCCCCCCCCCCCCCCCCCTATCTGTCAGGTGAAAAGAAGCGGCTTGGACAACTCATACTGTAGATTAGAAGGAAGCATGAGGTCAGTCCGTTGCTCTCCCCATGCTGGCAGAGGAAGTGTAGTGCCCAGGATTACATTTGATAATTGACACTGGGTGAAAGTGCAGTTTAAAGCAGTTGATTAAAAGTTCCAAGTATCAAATGATACCCGGCAACAGGCTATTGTTGTAAACTAAGTATTGGACCCTCGTCTGGTTTGACAGACAGGTAGTGTGTGCAGGCTGGGTGGTGTGTGATGATCCGGTTGAAGTATTAATTTGGTACGGCGACACGAGACAGTATCACGCTAAAGGTTCACCAAGTTTATTACACACACAGGAACATATATAGTGCTGGATCCCAAATGACGTGACAACAAGATATGAGACATAATAACCGCTTACTGCAGCAAGGCTGACCTTGCTGTCTGAGATGTCTCTCGTAGCCTGACTATAAAGTATGCTACAGATCAGTCAGTACACAATACATATCAAGTACACTGTGTCTCACGTTAAAGTACACAGCCATGGGCAACTCATGATTATAACAGCTATGATGGAAATAAATGCCAGCCAGATGCTATACTTTATGTACAGCAGGTTCCCTTTTATTCATTTATTTCACAATGCCAAACACGCATACATGTAATACTTGAATATTTCTATTATATATTATATTATATTATTATTATATTATATTATAAGTGCATGGCTAATTGCTGTTTAGGAGGAAGTAGAGTAGGTATTGATTTTGTTTAGCATTTTTCATTCAAGTCAGAGTCTAAATCTGTCTCAGACTACTTGCACAGCTGCGATACAATGCATTACACATAAATTGTGTATTTATATAGCGCCTTTGTCCAAGGTGCTTTACATAGATTGTGCATTCACCCATTCACACACATTCATACACCGGTGACAGAGGAAACCATGCATGCAAGGCACCAACCTGCACATCGGGAGCAATTAGGGGTTCAGTATCTTGCTCAAGGACACTTTGACACTAACTCTGGGGGAGCCCGGGTTCGAACTGGCAACCTTGCGGTTGTGGCCCATCCGGCCACTCTACCTCTGAGCCACCGCTGCCACATAGTAAAGTATATAGTAGTAATAGCTGCAGTGTTCTCCAAATCACAAAATGCTTTAACAAATATACCAACTCTAAAGCAACATAAGCGCAGATACTCAAAGCCAAGGCTGACAATTTGAACACCACAGAGATGCTCAGTTCCTCTTTAGGAACAAACTCAAGAAGTCAGCTGGTGGTGGTTGGTCTCCATCCTCGGCACTCATCTCTGCTTTAGGGCAGAAGTCTGGACGGATGAGCTCCCCGGGGTCCGTAATTCCAATGACGTTATTGAAGAAGCTATAGAGGAACAGAGGAGTGACAGAGATGCTGGTTTAACCACGTGAACCATAGCGTCCAGGGGCCTATTTCACGAAACTTGGATTAGAGATTAAGCCGGGCTTTAACACATATCCTGGCTTAATATATCCTGGATCAGTGCTTAACCGGTTTCATGAAAGCTGGTTGATCTTGCCAGATTAACTTAACCAGTTAACCTGGATATGTTGAGGCTTGATTCGGTTTCATGAAAGTGATGTTACATAAGTTACCATGGAAACTAATGCTTTGGACTTAGCCTGCTCCGGACCAGGCTAACAGCCTGGTTTAACCTAATCCTGATGTCTTTACTGTTCATTAAGCAGTCAAACTGATCACAAACCAATGATGTTTTCCAGATTTATTCAATTATTATGGGTTTATGTTGCCTTATTTGTATCGGTCTGCATTAAAGGACTAATTTAAGCACTATATAAAATCAAATAACCAAAATATATCGGCTGCACAACATCATGACAGCTTGTGAGCTTGTAGATCAGCTGCTTTTGGTGAATGTTTCCCATGAATAGGTTTGCTGTCGTGCAAGTGCACGGTTAAGAAGAATTATTATATTATATTATATTATTATAAAAAAAAATTGTAAAAGTGAAAACCACTAAATATTACCATTACTCATTGTTTTACAACAGATTACCATTGTAACGTTTCACCCACTACTAGTCCTACATACTTACACCTAGAAACCCCATTCAAACCTATTTAGGTTCATCCTACGGTGGACATGTGTGCCTGAAAAGGAATCTTTGAAATGTTTCATCGTTTTAGAAATATAGTGCTTTCAAATTTGAGACATTTATAGGCAGATAGTGGCACTTAAAAAAATCACTTTCACCTAGAAACTCCATTCACACTTTGTAAAATTCAGCTTACTGTGGAGACACATGCTGGAACTTTTTACTTTGAAATGTTTTGTAGTTTCTGAGTTATTTAACTTAAACGCCCAATGCATTCTCAATGGCAATAGCACAAACTTTGGCATGCTACATGAACCCATGACCCGGACCTGTCTGGACAACAACCCCCTTCCCCAAAGGTAGCTCCCTCAGAGGAGGGAGTTATGGCCAAATATCACAATGCGACAATATCATTATGCTTACAATATTAAGAATTCTGTTTTAAGTTAATAGTAGTGGTAAAATGTAAACTATATTTTTGGGGTAGTTAATCATTCAGTCTATCCACTATTGAGAGTATGTTCTCTCTTTAATTACAGCAGCAGTATTTATTTTAGAAGCTTAAGTCCTTGTATCAGTAAGTCTTGAATAGATTAGTAAAGATAATGAGATATACAGAAGGGGGCTGTAATGCAACTATTAAGGATGCAAACTGCCATAATACCGCATGAAGAAGAAGGATCAGTAAATCTGTGATCCACATAAGGGGTCTAGAGACAAAAAGCCAGACTGTCTATTAAGCCAGGCTTGCTGATCCCGGCTCGCCAAATCCACCAATTCTGAGCCTCGCTTGGCTTTAGTGGAACGGAATAAACCAGGCTGTAAAGATCAGGATTTAAAAAGCCTGGCTTTGGCCTAAATCCTGGATTAGTTAATCCAAGTTTCGTGAAATAGGCCCCTGATCTTGGGCATGTCCTACACAATCTCAGTGAGAATGTGTTGGCATTTCATAATAAGACTATCTGGTGAAAATAGGCGAACATTCACCAATAGAGATGCTCCGATCAATCGGCCATGCACCGATCGGTGATCGGCCGATATTCACTCCAAATGACTCGATCTGTGATTGGCAATTTACCCTATCTGTAATCGACCTTATTTTATTTATACCTTTAAGTGGTATAAAAGCTGCCTTACTGAGACAACATGTAGTCCAGGAAGGAAGTGAGACCGATGCCTGACACGTCATCAGGCATTTGATATACCGACTAAAATATCTCTTGTGCACTAAAGATCATTAAAATAAGATCTGGTTGAAAAGGGGTGAAGTGGCCCTATGAATAAATATAATAATCACTGAATAACACTGGAATCCTACAGTGTAGAGACGTACCTTACTGCGACCCAGCCATAATCAGCAGTTTGATATGCAGTGTAGACTGGGATGCATCCAAACTCTGTAACAGTGATCATGTACTTGTCTGGAGGGACAGATATGGGAAACAAACATTATCAATATTGGTTAGTTAGCAATATAACAGATGTGCACACAGTGGACAGATCTATATGCAGGTTGGACAGACAGACAGACAGACAGACAGACAGACAGACAGACTAGCACAAACAAAATTACAGTTATTTGTTACCATTGTTTTTCTGTGCCTATACATTTTGTTTACAAGCAGACAATAGAAGACCACACATTCAAACAATTGTGTGTATATTAGGGGTGTAACGATATTGTAACCATATCGATTTTCATTTAAAAAAAAGTATATCGATATGTAAACAGCAAATATCGTATCGCTTGACTTTAACATATTGTTTTGCAATCGAAAGGAATCGGTATCGAATCGATATCGTAAATAATACATAATAATAATAATACATCAATACTAAGTATTTGTGCAATTTTAATAATTTACATATTTAATATATATAAATCACGCTTAGAGCTGGTGGGAAAGCCAACCGGCTAAAAACATCACTTTTTTAGTGGCAATAAACCCATTCTATTCGTGTACTATATTTAATTTACACCACACACGTTTATCAGGGCCACATTTGGAAATACAACAATGCCAAATACTCTTCCACACTCTGACCTGTTGAATTAGGCTGCGTTCCCCACCAGGAGTTGACTAGGAGACCCTGACCGGGTCCCGAGGAGCTGCCCACTATGGCCTGGCCCATGAGAGTGGCGTCCTCCGGAATCGTTAGGGGTTCGAAGTCCGCCTTCAGTGCTTGTTTGGTGCATTTGTGATTTGGAGCGTTGATCATAAACATGGCATGCTGCGTGGAGAATGACATTTACAGGAAAGCAAGCAGTTATTTGGATCATTTGGGGCCACACACTCCCTAGTCTTGCGTAGCCAGACAACTATTCCACAATCTCCGAATGCTAGAGCGTCGCAGTCCCGCCCCCTTTCATGACGACGAGTGTCCCGTGCGTGCGTGTGTCAGTGCGTGCGTCAGTGCGTGCATCAGTGTGTTCAGTACGGTAGCATGTGTTAAGGGGCCAGGGGTTCCTTTAGGGCCTAAAGGCCTAAAGTCTAGGCACTAATAATTATTTGGAACCTTAATTATTATGAAGTGAAAAGCATAATCAATGTTGATGTAATCAGTACTAGTAGTTATGAAGCAACCTTCCAGAGGGTAAGTCATTAAGTCATTAAGATGAATTTGTTGTTCATTTAGTTAATATTAACTCCCCCAACCATTATTTTGCCTACTGGGTCATTTAGTCCAACATTAGTCCTTGGTATTGATGGTAGATGGTAGACCTCTGGAGCATCAACCATTACTTAAAAGAGCGTGCACACTGGTTGTGCCATCAAGGTCCCGAGCAGGCATTCTATATAGTGTCTGAAAAAGTAGAGGCACCTCAGAGCTCACCAGGACAGACATGACAGCGCTGGCCCTGCGCTTCGAGGGACGCCCCCCTACCAACGGACTGATATGGAGCGAATGTCAATAGATTCGCAATATACCAGCTCATATCTGATGTTATCCATGTCCATCAGGGCGGCTGTGGCTCAGGAGGTAGAGCAGGTCGTCCAATGATCCGTGTGAATGTGGGAAGTGAAGACGCTGGCGTCGACTGTTCGCCGCTTCACTTCCCAATGTATGAATGGACCATTGTAAGCGCTTTGAGTAAGCACGTAGTGCATAGAAAAGCGCTATTATTATTATTATTATTATTGTTATTATTATTATTTGCTGTTCATATTCATATCATGAAGGGAATGTTCCCTTGTATTCATTAAATATGCCAGTGATAGGTTCCATTGAACAAGTGAAGTAGTTAATTCACCCATTACATTACTTGTAAAGTGCACACACACACACACACACACACACACACACACACACATACACACACACACACACACACACACACAGATCAGGAGCGAGGCAGTGTTCCCTGCAAGGGATTGTCAGAGGCCACGTGTCTCCACTATCACTGTGGTTACCTCTCTGTACAGCAGAAGAGCGTCGACGGAGAAGGTCTTGTTTTCGTACAGCCCCGTCTCCTTAATGCGGAAACGCTTGCCCATTGCATCGTACCAGTATTGTGCATAATAATACAGCTTCTCATTCTGGGAGGTCTGGGAGAAGAGGAAGAACAGTTTGGTTTGAGTATAGGGGTGCAATTAACAGAACATATCGATTTAATCGATTTGTAAAAAAATATATTTTTGAGCGACATTGTTGTAACTCAAGTATAATAGTCAAACAAAGAAAAAATAACGTTTTCTCTCCTGTTAGTATAATATTATCCCTAAAAACATGTACACGCTTCTTGATTATTCAGGTAATTGATATATTGCTAAGATGATCAATAGTTGCAGCACTATTTGAGTCTGTTTAATTTTCAACTGAGAAATGTTAATTACATCCATAATGCTGTTGTGCTCCATTTGTTTCTAGTTTGTATTGCTCGAAGTGATACCGATGCGTAGTTACACAAAACACTCACCACAGTGAGGGCTCCAGTCAGAAGAGGTGGACTTGCTGTGAGAAGCAGGGAAATATTGGTGTTTTTATTACAATTACTGTGCATTTGTCAGGGAATATAGACCAACCAGCTTCTTATAAATAATGCAATAGGCCTATCGGCTTTTACAAAAACAATGATACAAAAGATAAATGAAATGAGAACCATGCAGAGAAACAGATCCACCCTTATAATGTAAACAGTAACAGCAGTTGTTATGTTATGTAATGTAATGTTATTTTACTTACAGCATGGATAGGGCTTCTGTGCCAGACATATTGGTGCCAGCAGGCTCAACAACAACAAAACCAAGTTCCTCATGCTTGCTCACACAGACACACACACACAGACAGCAACACACACACACTGTACACACACTGACAGGATAATGGCTATTGCCAGAGCTACTTCCTTATAAACAAGACCCTGCCGCAGCTCCAGTTCTGGATCAGCTGCCAGAGTTTCTTTCTAACAGCTCTTTGACTGAGGGGCTGAGCCCAGGCTTTTTGTAATCACACGTGCTGGGTCCATAAAATTCAGCCTGGGAAATGGAGCTGTGCTGTAGAGGCCCTCTTCGGCCACTTTAGGTCCTAATCTCGTGTTACCAGACTGTTGCCTCTCGCAATTAATTTCCAAATGCTTTCATAGCATTCGGAGGTTGTGAAATAGTTGTCTGGCTACACGAGACTGGGAACTGCCCATAGATCCGAAGTCCCGTTAGTCCGAACATGCACTGCTCCCGTGCTTGCGGTTAGGTTTAGGTTAGGGTTAGAGATAGCCAGGGATAGTAATTTCGGAACAATTAAGCTTCTGACTAATGACACGGCACCACGAGACTACTTTAGGTCCTAAAGTGACCTAAAATCACTGTGTCAATGGATGTCTTGGAAATTATAGACCTAAGAAAATCTGAAACAAATCCAGGCCAGCCTGGTTCGGTCCTGGACTGGGCCGGCTGTTTTGTAATTGCCCCACTTTATCCAGTGGTTATTAACAGTTTGCAGAATGGGTACAGTCGAATCTACAAACCAGAAAAAAAAAGAAAAAAAAAAGAGGATAAAACCAGAAAAAAGCACTAAGACTTGTTTACATAAAGGTCTTCACATTTTCCAGCACGTCCCTGCTGATGATAAGAGGCAATTACATTAACAAAGCATGTGACTTTATCAGATCATAAAAAACGATGTCCTAGATAATATTGTGTACTTTATTATCCCAGAACACAGGTTGCTAGAGGACATGCAAATAAGTAATCCTCTATTATGATCAGTTTAATAATATTTTTTTTTACAATTACAGAAAAATAATGGCCGGAATACAGTTATTATTCCATGCACAGCTTGTTTGGTTTGGCTAAATGGACATACAGTTTACTGCATGTTAACTCTGAATTATCATGTGCACGTTTAAGTGGTGGAAACTTACTAAGTACATTTACTCAAGTACTGTACTTAAGTACATTGTTGAGGTATTAGTACTTTACTTGAGTATTTCCAATTTCCGATACTTGCATGCGTTGCAATGCGATGCATTGTGAGCTTGTAGATCTGCTATTTCCAAAAGATGGGACATTCTGCACAATGAGTTCTTTTACTTTTGGTACTTTATTAAGTATATTTTGATGCCGATACTTTTACTTGAGTACATTTTCATGGGACTTCTCTACGTAACGGAGTACATCTACATTGCAGTATTTATACTTTTACTCAAGTACAACATTTGAGAACTTTTTCCACCACTTGCAAGTTTAAGCAGGACCTTCGTCTTGGGAGTTCTCCAAACACACTGGGTCAGAGGTCATGGTGTTGTACTGTACTCACAGGAATGACGGAGGCTTGGAAAACCAGTATACTGGAATTTTTGCTGTCTGGAGAGGATCACATTGCACTGAGAGTGACATCACTGTCATGTGAGCCTGAGGAAGTCATGGGACTGGAATACCTGACTACACTGATACAGGTACGGACCGGAACACACAGTCCGAGGATGGGCCTCGCTCATGTGAGCATTATTAGGCAACAAAATGTGTGATCATATTATGTTTGAAGAAAGGTTATTGTACATTCACAGTATAGCAAACGTCCAGAAAGACACCGTTTAGGGAGACGGAATTGATTTATATGAGGCTACAGATGTCGTGTAACATCCAGTTTGGGATGTTGCATCCAAAACTGTTTTGGATGTTAAATCACACAAGTGTGATCATATGTCCAGATGTGTGGGTTTGTGTAAACACAAACAGTAAATGCCATTGACAATGAATGGCCAGTTTTGAGTGTTTGCGCAAACACATAACGTAAACACAAACATTGATGACGAAGGTGAGGACTGAGGACCACTTCACGCAAGTGTGATATTTATTTTATCAACGTGCCAACAAATGGCTTCCATTATAGCATGCTATAGCTTTCCAGGAATAGAAAGCCTCGATCCCGTTTCTATTAGTTTGGATTCCCCCACCGGTATAGGCGGGTTTCTGAACTGTCCACGCTCCTCCTCTGAGAGTGAGCAGACATAAATGGTGCCATTTTATAATGAGCCATCTTATAATATTATAATTATAGTGAGGACCAATTATATGAATATAAGGTTGGACACTTAAAATGACAGTGGCGCAACATCTGAAGCGGACTTCAGCCACGTGAAGCACCTTTGGGTGAGCTGTCAGGCAAGCGAGGGGCCGCGCTGAGCGTTGCAGTGATGCATTGCTACGGGGCGGCAGTGGCTCAGGTGTATAGTGACCAGATGTGGTTCCATAATGTCGAAGTGTCCTTGAGCAAGACTTTGAACCCCTAATTTCTCCCGATGTGCAGGTTGGTGCCTTGCATGGTTTCCTCTGACATCGGTGTGTGAATGTGTGTGTGTGAATGGGTGAATGTAATGCACAATCTCTATAACGCGCCTTGGATAAAGGCACCATTTGGCATTTACAAGAGTCCCTCTAGAGGGATCACAATTGGACATACGTAACTCCATAATAGGTACAGTGAGGTAATGGTACGTCACAAACAGATTTATATACAGCAGCCTCCAGGCCCCATATCATTCAAATAATCTATCCATATATAATAATAAATAATTTACAGAATAATAGCTGAGAAAATAATCACAATTTGAAGTTCTTAAACAGCAAAGCTGTACAAGATAAGACCAAGTGGTAAAGAAACCACAGCAATGGAAACAATGCAAATGTACACGGATCACATGGTGGAGACACAGGAGTTGTTGGAGAATAATGTGGAGGAGAATGAAATAATGGAGAAAATCTTGAACAATGTGGAAGAGAATGAAATGATGGAGGTGGGGATGAAAATCCTGGAGGAGATGAAGAGACTGCAGGCCTGGGCAGACAATTTAGACGAGCGGGAGATCGTGCTGTTGACGGAGACGGTGAATAGGCTCGTCGAGCTCAAGAAGATCATGGGACTTCCGTGTGGCCCGCCAGCCCACACACTGAGCCTGAGCTTTGGCTCCACACAGCAGGGTGTGGCAGCAGGCCAGGAGGAGAAGTCTGGCGTCACTGTGGAGCCAAAATACATGTCGGTGCTCAAGCTCAAGATGATCTTTGAGCAGGAGATCAAGACGGTGGTGGAGTTCACTTGTCAGTCAGCAGCAGTCCCCAAGCTCAAGATCGTCGATGGAGCCGATCCCAGAGGCACGGCAGTCCCGGTCCCGTGGGTCCCTCCTGCACCACCGACCACTGCACAGGAGGACCCCAGCTCTGGCACCGGAGAGGGTGCTGCTGCCGTCGTCGTGGAGGAGTCAAAACATCAGTCAGACCTCAACCTCGAGAAGATGGCTGAACAGGAGGAGCATCCCGGTGACGGTACAATGGGAGCCCCACCACCACCAGCAACATGTGTACTGGTACAGACACCGTCTAGTGTTGGCTTCACACAGGATGACAATGTGGTGCAGCAGGAGAATCCCGGTGATGGAACAATGGGAGTCCCGCAGTCGGCCCCACCAGCAACATGTGTACTACTACAGACACCGTCTAGTGTGAGCTTCATACAGGAGGCAGATGTGATGCAGCAGGAGCATCCCGGTGATGGAACAATGGGAGTCCCGCAGGAGGAGCATCCCGGTGATGGAACAATGGGAGTCCCACAGGAGGAGCATCCCGGTGATGGAACAATGGGAGCCCCACAGGAGGAGCATCCCAGTGATGGAACAATGGGAGTCCCACAGTCGCCCCCACAGGAGGAGCATCCCAGTGATGGAACAATGGGAGCCCCACAGGAGGAGCATCCCGGTGATGGAACAATGGGAGTCCCACAGGAGGAGCATCCCAGTGATGGAACAATGGGAGTCCCACAGGAGGAGCATCCCAGTGATGGAACAATGGGAGTCCCACAGGAGGAGCATCCCAGTGATGGAACAATGGGAGTCCCACAGGAGGAGCATCCCGGTGATGGAACAATGGGAGTCCCACAGGAGGAGCATCCCGGTGATGGAACAATGGGAGTCCCACAGGAGGAGCATCCCAGTGATGGAACAATGGGAGCCCCACAGGAGGAGCATCCCAGTGATGGAACAATGGGAGTCCCACAGGAGGAGCATCCCAGTGATGGAACAATGGGAGTCCCACAGGAGGAGCATC
Organism: Protomyctophum parallelum; assembly: GCF_964188405.1. NCBI lineage: Eukaryota > Metazoa > Chordata > Actinopteri > Myctophiformes > Myctophidae > Protomyctophum > Protomyctophum parallelum. The sequence goes on along the minus strand of NC_139716.1, from coordinate 24,610,170 downwards.
CCGGTGATGGAACAATGGGAGTCCCACAGGAGGAGCATCCCGGTGATGGAACAATGGGAGTCCCACAGGAGGAGCATCCCGGTGATGGAACAATGGGAGTCCCACCACCACCAGCAACATGTGTACTACGGACACCGTCTAGCGTTGGCTTCACACAGGATGCCGACGCGGTGCAGCGGGGGCCAACGGATCACTCGGTCCTCGTGCTCAAGAAGCTCTTTGAACAGGACGATCCCAGTCGCCAGCCAGTCTCCAAGCTCCGGAGGTTCTTTGAAGGCTTTGGCCAGAAGGCTCCGGGGGAGAGGAGAGAGAAGTGCCCGCTCTGGTGATGACGCAGGATATAAATGGTAGGTTATATACACCTTCAGGCCTAATCAAGTTACAGGTACTCTTTATAAAGGCCAAACAATCAGTTAGGTGTATCAATCAATACATTAATCAATCAATTAGACAATTGCGATATACTAAATGAATGAGTTATAATAATTAATGAGTAGAGATTTCCCATTTCCTTTGAAAAGGTCATACTCTCCCTGATTAATAACAAGAGTTGGCATCTCTAACCACAAATAACAAGTGATCTTGGTGACGTTTATTCTTTCTTTCTTTTTTCTAACATTAATGTGCCTCCTATATGGGGCTTGCTTGCCTTCCAGAAGACCGTTTGTGCTTGCGTGTGTGCGTCTGTCCGCCAACCCACCTGCCCGCAATTTCAGAGAAAATATCCCAAATGTCCTCCTCAAGACCTGAAAAGAGGGACAGCCATGAGAGAGATGGACTGTGTTATGCATTAATGAATGTATCCGTGTGCGTCCAAACAACCACTGTCTGTGGGAGACCAGCTGACCACTGGGCAGGATATTTTTTAGCTCTGGAAGAGATGAAGACGCTGAAGGCATGATGGGCAGACAATTCAGATGCGCTGGAGAGCCACACAGGCCCAAGCTGGCCTGCATGGGGCTATTTAGGGGAAATGGCCCCTGAATAATGTGCATCTCACAAAGTGAGAATGCATAATTTAACAGTTTGATGAAAGTAATGTTCAAAGTTCTGTTTGTACTTTGCTTCACTCTCCGGGAGACATGAACACGTGCACGGATGCGCTCCTTTCATTAAATATCACAGGCACAAGCGTGCACAGGCATACACACGTGTGCAGTACCTGCTTGTGTGTACGCTCATAACCCACACCACATCAGTACTACAGACACTAACCCCGCTGGTGATGGGAATCAAACAAACAACGCCTGCCAGGCGATGGAAGACGATTTAATTGGACGGAAGTTCAGATTTTTATTTGTGCAGTAGGCAGCCCTCTAATGGGCAAAATATGGGGCAATATCTCAGTTTTAAGAATGCAGAGAGACAGTGTAGTGCCTCAGTAAAATCAAAGTTTAAAGGAAAATATGAAAGTTGAAAACATGCAAGCTAGCCTCCCAACCCTTATACCCGTTATATTTGTGTGGAGAAAATTGCACTAATGGTGTGCCATGAAGAGGTGAACAGATACATAAAAGGACACATTCAAAATTCTAAGTGTGAGATAAGATAAGATTTTTTTGTGCCCGGAATTAATCATGCAAACCCCTGGACCGATCAGCTCAGACTTTTATCGAGGTCCACAAGATTTTTTATTTAATTTACAAATAAATAACTTCTACATAACTGAAAAATGTAGAAGTAAAATTGAAGGTTAATTTGAAAATAAATACATATGCGCAGAAACAGAAACATATTAAATACATGTATTTATGTTTGACAAATTCATGGTTTTTGTATTCATGATTTGTATTTCCTAATTGATTTATTTCCCAATACATCCATTTATTTAATTAGTATCCTGTTATTTATCTATCTCTATTTAATTATCTACAGTATCTTTTAGTTTAATTTCTGTATTAGTCGATACCGATACCGAATACCGATACCAGTGTCGTGATCTCATGTTGTGTTTATAGCTATCTAGCTATATATCTCGTGTTGTGTTTATAGCAGACTCCTCACTCAAATGTGCACTTGCAGTTTGGGCAACTCCAAACCAAACTCCACATGCCCCAACATTTTATTTACCTGCCATAGTGTCAACCCCTTACCCCTGTGACGGATCTGTGGTTAGACTGGCATATTCACCGATACCGATATGACCCGATATGACAAGTAAGGGCCGATCTGATACTTTTCCCGATACAGTAGTATCGGGACATCTCTACTATTTTCCTTCCCTGATCAGTTAAATCATGATTTCCATCACCACCACCGTGCCACATATTTCACCTCCTTCCTACCTTCCTACGTATAACATTTGCCATTTCTTTTGTATAATTAGCATCCTAATGTAATGTGTATGTACAGCATATTTATTGCATATTAGTTCATCATCACAGTATCACATGTCATTTTGTATGATGTAAAAAATATTATATGTTGAAACGTGATGTGTTATAATTTAATAAACACTGAATTTAAATGTTACATTACATTGACTTAGGTGTGTAGCATTATCATGAGCTATCATTTATATGGATGTGTGTAATGTGAATATGAGGACAAAAGGGAGGTAAAAGAGACAAACTGAACTGATTTATGTTATTTGTTTATGACTGAAAGTGTAGAATGTTCCTGTTCTGTTCAACTCAAAAGAGAAAGGTATGAAATATGAATCACTTGTACTTGAGACATGTTTACAGCACCCTCTGGTGGGCAATAGCATGGCTTTCTAGTTTCTGCTGACTAGATTAGATGTATGCAGTTTGAGTTTTTGGATATTCAATACATTATTGAAGAAATTATTATGCACAAATACAGCAGTGGCAACATTTCAGGCATCGTTGTAGTCTCAACACTGTGGACAGTGAAAATGAAATAGGAGGATTAAAATGTAATGCATAAAAATAGCTAAAACATGTATTAAAATTATCATAATTATACAGTTTTCAGCACTAGACAGTATCTTTTACATAACACTGAATTGTGCAGCAAATCAAAAATGCCTCACTGGGCATCCCAGTCATTTGCAAGTGTCTATTCTTTCAGTGATGTAAAAAGTATAATCTGAAAGCAATGGCATTCAAATTGTTCCATCAGATGTAGCCTCTGGTACATAATTATGTCTTATCAGTAGCCTACATTTGATTCCATCAATATTGGAGAACAGTTTAAGGACATGCATTACCATTCAAATACTCTGCATTGGTGTGTGCATGCATTTATTATAAGTAACATGTCCTTTATCCCCATTTACTTTGAATTACATATCTTTGCTAATAATGACATTTACAATTGGCTATTACTGCATAGCATTATGGAGACACGGGAAGCTTATCGTTAAGAAGATGAGACGTGCAACCCATGGAATCAAGCATCATTAACCAGCCATGTCGCACAAACGCACACACCCCGCCACCTCCCACAGTTTGAGAGAGGAGTTAAACTAATGGTGTTGACATTGGGGGCAGTTTGAGTAGCTGGCAGATCCTATTGCACTCTGGTCCATGTTGCTCCTCCAGGAAGTACCTGAGGCCTCTGTCTGCAAAGTTGGCGGGTCCTCTGGGGGTCCTGCTGGAGTGGATCTGGGGGTCCGTCAAATAGGTCAACCCTTTACCGTTGGCTGTCACCCAACCTGTGGAAAAGACGACACACCGAGATGATGCTTTCAGAATTGGATGCACTCTTGACTAATTATTAACGTACCGTAGGTACATCCAGCAGTCATTTTAAGGATATTTCAAAGGACAGCCAATAAAGTTTAAGTTTAACATCCCTCTGCAACATCACGTCCCCCAAGTACTTGCGTGAATGCGTAGGGGTTGGGACGAATGTGACAAAAATACATTTCCTTTCAATACCTTATCTGCACACCATCACAAGTGATGAAAATGGTCAGCATGACAAAAGGAAATGTATCGCTATTAGTCAAATGTCCTATCACTGTTCGGTAAATTAATCTATATCCACAAAATGTAATCAAAGCCATGATTAAAATGATATTGAAATGGGGTGTTTAGCCTAGAAAGTCAATCTTACAATTTAAATGGAAATTGATTAGTCTGTGGATTATCAATGAGCAATGTTGAAGGGGTGCATGTGTTTGGTCCGACAGGCATTAGTCTGACACCCTACACCAAACCCTACCCTCACAGGGAAGCCACGGGTGAGTTTTAACCAGCCACGCATGTGTCTTAACCGGCCATGCATCCGCCCTTCCCCTCCCTGGTAGAAACCAGAGGAGAAAACTGACTTCACCAAATTTGGAGAGATGCCCCTCTGCACTGTTGTTCACTCCTAGCCTGGTAAAACCACTCCCCCTGCTGGACAACATGGGGAGGGGTTTACCCAGGCTAGTTCACTCCCACTCCTAGATCGAGGCTAGTGTCAGACTAGACTAATGCCTGTCGGACCGTTACTGTAGCACGGCGGACCAACGTATGCGCTGTTGCACTCCCATGTCGAAGAACTCACACAGTAAATCTGAATTCTTTCAACGAGCAAGCGTGCACTGACACACACACACACACACACACACACACACACACACACACACACACACACACACACACACACACACACACACACACACACACACACACACACACACACACCTTGTAGGTCCACAACAACCTCTTGGCAGTTGGAGAACTGGTAAGTGAAATGTCCAAAGGCGATGCCATACTCTGTGGCCTGAAACTTCTCTTCCTTCTTCCATGTGTTGTTGGTTAGTTTGACAAAGTCACCAAGCATGTAAGGCTCCACTGTAATGCATCCCACAATCTCCTCCCCATCCAGCACCTATTCAACCACAAAGATAAACATAAGGGACGTGGGTGAATGTTTTTTCGCCTGGCTCTGTCTGAAAATCCCTTGTTATCATGGTTATGTGAAGGTGTAATGAGTTATGAGTCTGACATGTCCATTGTCCTCACTCCTCACTAATATACCATTATAATATGGCACCATTTCCATTTACTCTGTGTCTCAGAGGTGGGCTGTGGACAGTTTAGAAACCTGCCTACCATTGACATCCATTCCAAGCTAATATATGCTGCAATTGTCCTGTCATCTGCGTTCACACAGGCAGAAGATACAGTCTACCATTCATTGTCAATGGAAGCCAGCGACATGACAATACAATGCATGCATCCGACGTTTGTAGCTGCTGCTAAAGCTACAAATTGAAGCTGAGCTGGGTTCAACTTCCAGATGCAAAGCTACAAAGCTACAACTGTAGCTGCAATGATACACGTCACTACTACTACGGAAGCACAAAGCGAGAACGCAACAAATCATGCTGTGATCTTTTGCATCTTTGCATCTGCCTCGTGTGAATGCGGCATCTGACAGGATCTCACCAGCAGGAGCTCGGAGGGAATGAAGAAGATGTGAGCGGTGACCTCCGCGACGTAGAGGCTCTTGTTGAACTCGGTGACGTAGTACTGAGCCGTCATCTGTCTCTCCACGTCCTTCAGATGGAACTGAATCCCCCGAGGCTCCAGGTAATCCTTACCCACATAACTGGACGAGGAAGACACAACACGTTTTTATTTAAAAGTGAAATATGCCTTTGATGGGTTTGTTGGACTACTGTATGTTGAACTGTAGATGACTGCTAACCTGCTCAACCTTTCCTCCTGGTGGAGAAACTGTACCCACAGTGTTGTTCTCTGCTTGCCCTTCATGCCCATCAGCTCTCCGATGTACGCGCATGTCTCTCTGGCCGCCCACAGCCCAGTGGCCCTGGAGAATTTCAGATGAAGGGCACCTGTGGAAGACAGACACCGCAGATTGAGAGACACAATGAATCCGTTTCAACAGGAGAAATGGGATGGATTAATGTGGTTTCAGAGGAGAGTTTGACCTGAGATCAGATTCTAAAATGTTCTTCTAAATCCTGACAGTTTTCTGAAAAGGCTATGTTTCTATGTCAGCGGTTCTTTGATTTTTCAAAAATAGCAGACCTACAAGCTCGTCATAGCGCGCCACCGAGTGGCGCGCTATGAGCTTGTAGATCTGATATTTTTCAATAGCTAAAGCATAACGTAATGCTAACACCAAAAGGGGTTCCCGCCCAAAATGGGTTAAAAGTTAAAACCACTTTTCAACCTGGCATCCCAATTTTGGGCAAATGAGAAATCACACCCTGTGTGAAGTGAGGAGCACTCTTATCATCGTACATCATCATGTCATAAAACTGCTTATTTGCTCAGACACTATAACGTAAAATTCTCCTTTCATTGTCAATGGGAATTTAATGTTCGTTAATGACAAAGTTTGTGGACGGTAACTAAAAGCAAGAAATGTAGGTTCAACAGATTTACAAGCTCACAACACGTGATGAGATGCACCGTGGGCTTAAGTGGTGTTAAAGTTGTTTCAAGAATCATTTCATTACGTAAAACATATTTGTGGGTAGGAGTTTCTAGAAAAAAAGATGGCATGCACTCAACGGCCACTCATGCAAATTTAGTTGAGGGGCCCCTCCTACGTGCAGCTTTGAGGGTTTGTGTAATCACAAACATTGTCCTGAACACAAACATTGAATGCCATTGGCAATGAACGGAGAATTTACGTTATATGTGTCTGAGCAAATTGGTATACCGGTATGCATGTTGGTGGGAACCCTTGGCCAATAAGGCAACACCATTCTTGATGATGATGATGTACAATGATTAGAGTGCCCCTCACTTCACACGGGTGTGATGTTTTTTAGACACAACCCTATAGATACAACAGGCCATGAAGAACTTACTGTAGGCGGTTCTGTAGGCCTTGAGCTTGAACTGGGTCTTCTCACTCTGCAGCCTCTTCAACAGACACGCGTGGCAAACCCCGGCCAGGAGCGCACGGCGATCCTGCTCCGTCAACACGTACTGCCGCTCCGGGTCCACGCTACCCACAAAGCACTGCTGCACACAGCTGTAGCACGAAGGGTTCCTTCCATGAGGGGGGTCATTGTGCATCTCTGCCGAGCCGGGCTTTATTCCCATCTCACTCACCTCCGCAGAGCTGGGCTTGATTCCCATCTCACTCGCCTCCAACATCTCAAACGAGTTCTCCGACCACGTTTCAGTTGGGGCACACTGGCTGATACCGACAGACGGCCTCGGGCTCCGCTGTGGGCCCTTATTGGCGTCAGGCTCAGGTTGGCCAGGAGGTAAGCCTCCAGATCTTTGGGTCGTGTTGCTGCAGTGGCCCGTGCCTGGTTTGGAGGACCAACCAGTTGGATGAAGAATGTCGCTCGTGGGGGAATTTGTGTTAAGCGAGAGTTTGTCCCAAGATGAACGAGAGCTGAGGCTGTCGCTGAGAGAGCTGCCCGTTCTGACATTACTTTTGGATATGGGCCACGTCGATCCACTGCTTCCCAACCCCGCGGCAACATTGGCGGGGTCCACCGCCGTTTCTATTACAGCCTGTAGCAATTCGAACTGATCCGAGTCACTACCTGGACTGGAGGTGGATGTCGAGTGCTGCACAGGGGATGCTGGGCCCGGCTCAAAACGGGCGGCAGCTTTGGAGCCGACTTTGTCTCGCTTCCTTTTCTCGCTGATGGAGTCTTCCATGCCGCCAGACCCGTCCTCGCTGACCTCTGTAGTCGGACAGCGCTGATCGGAGACATTAGCTTTACTTTCCCCGGCAAAAACACAGCTCCCTGCATACCCGCTGCTGCTAGGACGCGGAGACCCCGAGCTGCTCAACGAAAACCTCTGCCACGAAGAGCTGAGCTCATCGGTGCTCCCTAAAGTGGTGCCGACGTCGTCCTTCTGTGGTGGATGCAGGGGGACTGCTCTTAAGTCAGACCTCCCGTTAGTCAGACCTGTGCTGCGGGTTGAAGGTGCATGTTGGGGCTCTCCCTCCAGACTGTCTCCTGCAGCTCTGTGGCTTTCAGTAGTGCACTCAGTGCTCGGTGTACCGACGGTCGTCCCCATCGCAGTTATACAGTCCACGTGACCGTCCGATTGACAGGCCGAGTGACCGGGTTCGCACAGTGACGCGTGATGCTTCTGAACCCTCGCCAGCACCCGGGAGAAACCCTCCAGAGTGAAATCCACCGGCCTTTCCTGAATGTTTCTGTAGCTGTCGGGGATGAAAGAGCCCTTGTCGGAATTTGGGAACGGTTCGACGTGTAGCAGACGTTTGACTTGGGACACGAGGCGCATGATCTCAGCACAGAGGCCGTCTCTCTCCTGGTTATCGGCACGGCAGTAGTCGTAGAAACAGGCCAGTGCTTTCTGGCAGGCTAGCGTGGCCAGTGCCAGCACATCCGGAGCCGCGGCGCCCAGCCACCTGTCGGTGACGGTCAGTGAGTAAGCGGCCTTGACAAAGGTGTGAAGCTCCTGTTGGCTGGTGACCGGCTCGCTCTCTGCTTTGGTGAGAAGGCCGATCTCGAAGGCCTCTCGCGCGCACAGCAGGAAGGAGCGCCTCTCAGAGACGGGGCACTCCATTGAGAAGCTGTAGGACAGCAAGCAGGTCCCCTGAGCTGCCTAGAGAGACAGACACGGTAAGAGACAGACAGATATTAGGTAGGAGTGAGAGGCAGACAAGGAGAGACAGACAGGACAAGGAGAGTGATAGAATGATAGATATTGACATTCCCTTCCTTGACACAGAGCAGCATGGGGGCAGCTTACGAGCGCACTTGTGGCCAAAAGATTTCTGGTAGGGTCATGAAAAATGTGTGTGGGAAAGTGAATGTCCGATTTCTGGTAGGGTCAGGAAAAATGTGTGTGGGAAAGTGAATGTCCGATTTCTGGTAGGGTCATGAAAAATGTGTGTGGGAAAGTGAATGTCCGATTTCTGGTAGGGTCAGGAAAAATGTGTGTGGGAAAGTGAATGTCCGATTTCTGGTAGGGTCAGGAAAAATGTGTGTGGGAAAGTGAATGTCCGATTTCTGGTAGGGTCAGGAAAAATGTGTGTGGGAAAGTGAATGTCCGATTTCTGGTAGGGTCAGGAAAAATGTGTGTGGGAAAGTGAATGTCCAGTTGATTAGTGAGTGAACCTACCCACGATAAATAAATATGAATGAAAAACAAATACACCATGAAGAACTCCCCAGGATCCTTTTAGACTGAATGCACCACGTGCTGTTTACATTTCTGACTAATAATGTATTCAATCAATCAATCAAAACTTACCACATTGGTCAAGACGTACAGTGAGGCATATTGACTGTACACCACCGCCATTTTAGCAGCCTCAGCTGCAGAGAGTAGACGATGATCCTGATCCCCAAGGAGAGACTGACGCACGCACGCACACACACACAGACACACACAAAAATGATATACAATACAGTAAGACATTGTTTTTATTAGGGATGTTCCGATCCCGATACCTCAATTTCTGTGATAGCCGATACCGAATACCGATACCAGTGTTGTGATCTCATGTTGTGTTTATAGCTACCTGTATCTAGCTATATATCTCATGTTGTGTTTATAGCAGACTTCTCACTCAAATGTGTACTTGCAGTTTGGGCAACTCCACTTGTCCCAACATTTGATTTACCTGCCATAGTGTCAACCCCTTACCCCATGTGTCGGATCGGTGGTTAGACTGGCATCTTCACCGATACCGATATGACAAATAAGGGCCGATCCGATACTTTTCCCGATACCGATACAGTATCGGGACATCTCTAGTTTTTATGTATAAATTAATAAATGCAATTTCATTGGAGGCTTACCAAATCAATGTCTGGATTAGTCTTAAACGCACGGAAGTCCTCATCATTCATAGACACCAATATATTGGCCAACACACCAAGAGATGTCCCAATTCCCTATTGAACACACAGACATGCACAAAACATACTGGCGAGGGAACTAGTACGGTTATAACAGGAGCCTCTTAAAATGGAAGGGAATATTCTAAATCTAAAGTAAAGGTAAACACAATAAACAAAACAATCTACAAAACATTTCCACAACTATCACTACAGTATATGTAGCCATGGCGGTCGCAGTATACCTTTTTATCAGGTTGAGGGAGAGCGTAGTAACCGACCAGAGAAGCCCATATTAATCCTGCAGCCTCCAACCACAGGCCTGAGACAGTGTTGAGAATATCATTTTCTCAACTCAAATCGGGAACTCCCCCCCCCCCCCCCCTATCTCACAAATATAATGAACAGTACAGTACCTAGCTTCTGCAAGATCAGCCCACGCACTTGAATGCTGACCGCCTGCACGAGGGCCCTGTCGCTTGGAGAGTGGTACACCCAGAAACCTATAGTACGTGGGGGAAGACAAGTCACTTTTTAGCTGGGGACCCCCTGGAACTCCCTCAAGGACCCCTGGGGGTCCCCGGAACCACTGCTGTATAGCAGCGATCAATAAGACGGTGGTCAGCGGTATAGCCTACCTGTGGCACCGCTGTTGCTGATCAGTCTGCTCAGAATGTACTCGGCCTTCTGCAGCTTGCCTGTGTGGGCGTGACAACCATGATCATTAAATGTATTTTGCATGGCCTTCCGGTATTACGTCATGATGTGGCAGCCAAGTATATAGACTTTTAATGTTTGTGTACGTGACTATAAAGTTTCCCGTTGTTCGCTTGCACAGTTCCCTGTAAACGCTCCTTTGGGTAGAGCTGAGCATGGCAAACCACATGTTGCACAGTTCCCTGTAAACGCTCCTTTGGGTAGAGCTGAGCACCAGCACCGCCATGGGTTACTGCAGCGTGAGGTGCATCCTCCAAAGCACATACACACCTTATCCACTGGGACCAGTAGCTACGGTAGTTCTAAACACATACTGTACGCACGTTATCCACTGGGACCAGTAGCTACGGTAGTTCTAAACACATACTGTACACACGTTATCCACTGGGACCAGTAGCTACGGTAGTTCTAAACACATACTGTACACACGTTATCCACTGGGACCAGTAGCTACGGTAGTTCTAGGCTCCATCCAAAGCATCCAGCCGCCCCTGTTGCTTACCCGAGTTAAGGTAGACCCTGGCCTGTCGTATAACAAGCTGCGGAGCAACAGGGGCATCGGGGTGACGTCTGTGGAGACACTTGGTGATTTTCAGCAGCCGGCTGGATTCGTCTGTCCAGTACAGGAAACGGTCCACCAGGAATATCACTGCCAGTGCACAAGGCGCCTCCTGGGCCAAGATGGATGCCTTCAGCAGAGCCTGTCCGGCACAGGCAACAGATTAGTTATTCCAATGTCTGGCTCTCGGAATTACATCATGTATGGCAGCCAGGTCTATGGACCTTTTTTTCTTTTTATGATCAGTACTTTATTTTAGATTTTTTACAAACACATAAAACAGAAAACCTACAATACAAACACAAGCAACAACAGCAGAGTACGTATTCATGGATAGACAATTAAGATAGATAAGATAAACAAATAAAAAAAAATGAAAAAAAATGAAAAATCAAATTAAAATGTGAAAATAGTTTACATTATTTACACGACCAAACGCAGCATCAAGTCTATGGACCTTTTAATGTTTTGTTAGAACACTTTTTGTACACAGTACAGCCAAGTCTATGGACTTTTTAATGTTAGTTTACAGCACTTAAACAGACATTACCATGCGCCCCTCACTTCATTGACACAAGTGTGATTTAATTTTTTTTACAATAATTGGCCCTAATTTGAGTTTCTACTAGGCAAGAGAAAAATCTCATCGTCCACAATTGAAAAGCTAAGAAACTTGACTGTCACAATCAGATTCACTGTTGCCCATTAGGCAATTCAAACTAGGATTGGTCCTTCAAGAGAGCATTGCAGAATAGCAGGTCTGTCGGATGAAAGTGTGTTTTTTATTTGAAATGACTGAACTGTTTTTCCAATTAAATTCACAAAACAAGGCAATGATTTTTCAGCCGAATGCGAACGAAAATACAGTATAAGCCCATGGGTACCGAGGCTACCTCTATGTGAACTTATACGATGAAAGAAGCTTGTCACTGTGCAGAGTGGCAGATCCAAATGACACATCTGTGGTTCTGTGACATCACTGGGCCGGTGGGACCTGTAGTACTTTGACGTGTGTGCTCATTATTCCATTTGGACCTGAGGACGATTCTACAAATGCCTTCTATATCCTGACAGGTTTCTGAAAAACATATGCTTCTATGTCAGTGGTGCTCAACCTTTTCCATGTCAAGGACCCCTAGAATGATCTGTATTTGGCTGCGGACCCCCATCTGAAAATATGTAGTTCCAGGGACCTCCCAGAGGCAAAGATTTTAGTTAAAAACATTTGCTCTGAAAGAATATACATTCAAAGAGATGCGCTACATTTTCACAATTTTTCAAAAATAGCAGCTCTACAATATCAGTAGATCTGCTATTTTTCAATAACTAGAGTATATAACATAATGCTATAAACAGGGTTCCCGTCTAGAATGCGTTATTCTACCAGCAGTGGAGGCAGGTGCTGGCTAATGAGGTCAGCGAGGTTGGTCTTATCCGCGGTGCTGACTGGCTGCTTGTACTGCCACTTCTCTGGGACGAAGGGCCAGCTCATCTGCTCTGCCTCCTGGAGCAGGGAGAGAAGCTCCACACACAGGGACTCTGCCAGAAAGTGTCAGACAGAGAGAGACACATTGAGGTAAAATGTGACCCACCGTGAATGGGAGCCTGTCATTGGATTACTATTAATTTTCGTTTTTTCATGTCATATGAAAGCAGGGAATCATGGCTTCAAATTGACATATTGGTTGTTCAGTTTGACCCACCAGTCCTGGAGATACGTCTTGCAGAAAACAGCGAGTTGAGAAAACCGGCTTGAAAGGTTCACTTCTAACATTACACCTAGCTACATGTTTAAGCATTCATATTTATATGTCGATATTTATTTCAGACATGCTTTCAGTATGTGAAGAGTCTGCCTGTGCTATGAACTCATTTTGGATAAAAAATAATAGTAATTTTCCCCTCTGGTGAAAAGCTGGAGGTTGCACGATGACAGACTCTCAGTCAAATGGTGAAAACATTATTGCACATAAAGAAAGAAAAAAACAGGTTTGTGTTAATACATTCAGCAGCATCCATGAAATAGTAATAATGACCAGTGGTGAAGTGGAGGGTATACAAAGGTATATAATTGTATACCCACTTATCTTTTAGTTAGGCAATGCATCACACTAATCAATTCTAGTGTGCACACTGCGCAGCCATCGGTTTTACTGTAGTCACAAATAGAATTCCTTCAATACTATATTGATTTAGAATATTTTAAACTACTGTGTATCAATCAATCAATCAATACTCATTTGCCATACTGACTTTGTACATTGACCACATTGTATTTCCAGCTTGGAAATACGTTGCATTTGAGGTGAATTCACAAGAAAAGACACAGGTTTCCAACAAGCCCATAAACGTACAGTAGTCGCTATTTTAGAGTAGACTAATCAGATATACATATACTTAGAGTGAAGAAAATAAATGGTATACCCTGAACATTGTGTTGTTCTTTTTTTCCCCCTCTTGGTTTCAGTAGATTTTTGTTTTGTTCCATTATGGCATGGGCACATTTTCACAACATCTATAATAATATACCCACTTCTAGGGCTGCCCTAGAGTAGTGGTTAGAGCGTATGCCTTTCATGTGGAAGGTTGTGGGTTTGAACCCTGCCTGGGGTCAACGTCAGCAAGGGAATGCAGTCCTAATGCCAAATCAAATTGGTTCAGATCTGAGCCAATATGTCTCTTGAGGAGGCATATTTTTAGCCTGTCCTGGACGGAGTATCTGGATGTAAAAACAAATCCACAATATACCCACTTCTCCAGACCAGGGATGTATCCACTGGTGGGCCTAGGTAGGCTTGGGCCCACCCTGATTCGTTTTTATCATATTAACCGATTTTTGATAACACTATCGTCATAACATAATGTGGATCATGCAATCACTGCATTACAGTGGGTATAATGTGTGTATGATTCGCCTTTTCCTATTTGGCTTTCCATAATAGCCACTGGCACTGCCTACTAGTTTGGGGAACTACCCATAGATCCGAAGTCCCGTTAGTCCGAACATGCACTGCTCCGTGCTTGCGGTTAGGTTTAGGTTTGCTAGGTTAGGGTTAGAGATAGGGATAGTAATTTCGGAACAATGAACCTTCTGACTAATGACACGGCACCCTAGTTTGTCCCTCTGTGCCTGTGTAGATTGATTGGTTATGCCTGATGCCTGACACTATGGTGAGCTTGTGTTGTTATTTGCTGTTTCTAGAATCTTCTTTCTTCACCCCGGAAACTTGCGTCTTTGTTTTTGATTAAATACAAATGAGAAGCATCTCTAGAGTAGCTTAAATGTTCTCACAATCAATGCCAAACATATATTACTGCAAAGATTTTGGAAGGAAATCAGCAGTTCCTGGAGTAGCTACAACAGTTGTATCCTGAGGAGTTCAACTTCAAACTCTGCCCTTGATTGTGGATTACTACGTGATTGAAGACATCAAAGGTTAGAATTGTAATTTTTGCTGAATGTATTTCATTGTGCCCCATATGTTGTCTGCTGCTATGCTATGGGGACAGGGTGCTATCCTGCTTAATTTGGAATTTGGAAGCGAGTTGCAACTGTTGCACTGGTGTGTGCTGTGCGTGTGTGTGTGTGTGTGTGTGTGTGTTTGATTGATTGATTGATTTATTAACAGTTTGCAGAATTACAGTACATTTCAAGTACAACTCAATACAACAACTGTTAACAGTGAGTGGACGACACCATAAAGCATTACACTTGTTTACAATAGGGCCCACCATTTTCAATTCATCTTGTTTGTGCCGAATCTGGGTTGCACGTGGTTTGTTGAACTCCCTCTGGTGTTGTGGGTGTTGACCTCGTTGACTCTGTCGTCACTCCTAAGCCATTCCAGCCTGTCAAAGTGGGCAGGGGTGAGGTGGGTTCGGGACGGTGAGGCCAAGTAGTAGCCTGACCAGTTTGTTTTGGGAAGTCTGGAGCCTTGTTTTAAGGGCCTTAGAGGTGCTGTGGTACCAGGAGGTGCAAGCGTAGTCGAAGAAACCTTGTACGAGGGCTCCTGTTAGGGTCTTCAAAGTGTTTTTGGAGATCCTGTATAGGAATCTTGTTCTTTGGTTTACTTTTTGATTACGTTGGTGGCCATTTTATCACCGGAAAGATTTGCCTCCAGAACCTAGGTAGGTAATTTCATCTTTTCGTGTGATAATATTGTCACCCACTCTAACCAAGAAGCCATCTGCCATGCTGAGATTACTATTTGATCCAAATAGAATGGATTCAGTTTTTCCCAGGTGTAAAGATAGTTTGTCAGCGAGCCAGGTGCAGATTCTAGTTCAGAGCTGAGGGCCTTTTCAACCTGCAGTTTGTTCCTGTCCGAGACCAGCAGTGCTGAGTCATCTGCGAACAGGAACAAGTTGCAGTCACAAGCTGATGTCATGTCGTTTACATACTGTATATTAGGAACAGTAAAGGTCCTAGTATGCTTCCTTGTGGAACGCCACAGCTCACTGGGAGGGGGGGGGGGGGGGGGGGGGGGGGGGGGGGGGGGGACAGTGTTCCGTTCACCTCCACCATCTGTTCTCTCCCCTAGGATTGCATCCAGCTCACTGATGGATGCAATGGTGTGTGTGTGTGTGTCTGCAAGCGTGCGTGCGAGCTGCACTCACTTCAACACAGTATTATGGTGCTAGTAAGCTGCCTGGGAGAGTGTGTTGGAACTTACTACTTAGCCTACTGTTGTTTCATGGACAGTACTTTGAATTATAGTTTATATTTGGGAATGTGTTGTGTTGTGTTTCGTAGCAGCTGTTTCTCATCTCGCCCCTCCCGTTCGTATGCCAGAGCTGGCGAGAACTTCTGTGAACTCTGATTATGTAACAGTCTAACTAATGGAACCGTTGGTTAGTTTTATTTTTTATGATGTCAGGCGGTCAATGGGACCCCCGTGACCTGTCAATCTCAGCACCTGACTTCATAATTTGAGGAACTTTAAAGGCCAATTAATGAATTAATTAAGAAAATCACACCTGTGTGAAGTGAGCGGTGGAACTATAGTGTAATTGTATAACTGTACTGAACTGCCGTACTACAGACAAACACTCGTGCTGAAAAAGACTGGTGTTACACAAAAAACTCAGCTTCCCATCATGCACCTATTTCAGTGGCGTCAACTCCGGGGGTGCACAGGAGCAGAAGAACCCACTGGCAAAATAATAACACAACACAACGGCTCTTTTAAGAGCTAATAGCAGCCAGCCGCAGCGCAAATATGCGTGGCTGCACCCACTGCCGTTATAGGAACCTTCCGCCACTGCCTATTATGCACAGTGAAGCTCATAGACATAGGGACACACAAAGCTACATGATGGAGACAAAAATTGTGTGCCCCATTTGCCAGGCCTAGTAGTCAGTACTTAATTCCTGTATATGTATATGCCACTGCTCCAGAGTCCACTACAACTTACTCCCATGCATCAGCCTCACAGTTTACTTCCATTAAGAAAAATAAACACACTGCACCATCTTGTGTCTCACCTCTGTAACTGCAGTAGATCGCTGCGGTCTCCTCAGTGGAGACTAGTGGGCTCCTACTATGTGGTGCAGAAGATGCTACTGCCTGGAGGCATTCTTCAAGCCAGAGCCCGACCTCCCTGCTGTCCATCATCATGCACGTAGGGTTAATGTATGTTCCCTCTGCCTTTCAGTCAGCGTTAGTCTGAAAACGGATGTAGGATGCTCTTATGAGACGATTGTTAAGAGCCTTAAACCCAGTTATTTGAGTGTGGCCATCTCAGACACAGATAGCCTACAGTATGCCTGTGACTCTCTGTCTCAATAAGGCCCAGAATCAGGTTGTCTATTGGTTGAGACGCTCCTATACGAAGAAACAAAATGCCATAAATTATATTAAAAGTACCACTTCACCAATTTTCAACCTAATATAATACTGGTCCTCACTATCATAATATAATAGGTAGGATTTGGCACAATTTTTGTCTACTCCTTCTCTGTGGACAGTTCAGAAACCCTATTACACCAGAGGTTCTCAAAATGGGCTCCGGGGACCACAATCATTTAACTACTTTACATTATTGAAAAGATAATTTTGTGCCGCGCTGCAAGCTTATTGTTGTAGCCTGCTATTTTTAAAAAGGTTTGAGAATAATGTACTAGAGTAACTATAGCCCATGTTGTTATTATGATAATCATGGCCTAACTTCTCCATGGTTTACATGCCAAGGCGTTATGTTATTCTATTCAGATTCCCTGAATAGATAGTTAGATAGATAGTTCCTCTGCTTGACTTCCTTTCAATAGCAAAACAGTAGAATTAGCAAGACTTATAATCAGTGAATAAAACCCTGTAAGATGTAAATGGTGCATTTATATAGCGTCTTTATCCAAGGCGCTTTACATAGATTCATGTACATTACATTCACCCACTCACACACACATTCACACACAGATGGCAGCGGAAACCATGCAGGGCACCAACCAGCACATCGGGAGCAATCAGGGGTTCAGTGTCTTGCTCAAGGACACTTCGACACGGACTCTGGGGGAGCCCTCGTGTTCGAGCTGGCAACCTTGCGGTTGCCATCCAGCCACTCTACCCCTGAGCCACCGCCACCGCCGCCCATATGTAACAATGTAACATGAATGACGCTCGACTTGTTTGTATGACACATGACAGACTTGACAGTCATGTTTCATGTCTTGTACCAGAGATGCGATGCAATCATGATCACTGCCATGATGTTATGTTTTGTACTGCACTGTACATAGTCTTCCAAGTCAGTGGTTTAATTTCAACCCTTTTCATTTCAAGGTCCATTATTTCTTTGGCATTTGAGCCAGGGTCCATTTATAGCCTCTCAGACACAAAATATGTTGTCATTGGATAAGATTTTGTCCACATTTCCAATGCTGTATTGATGTCGGTACCATTAGGAGAGATATAATAGGCAAACGTTGATCATAACAATTCTTCTACATGATCTAATTGTGTATACTCTAAAGACAATCATTTGGTTACCAACTCTCCATCATTTAGCTGGGGACCACCTGGAACCCCCTCAAGGACCACTGGTGGTCCCCGGACCACTGGTTGAAAACCACAGTCTTGCATCAAGGCTATAGAGCTGTAGGCTACTGTCGGTACTGTTGATTGATTCATGGACTGACATGAGTTTCACTTTCCTATCCAAACAGTAAGTCAGCAGCCAGCATGGAAATTGTTGCAGCAGAGCGTAGCAAATTAGCAATCACTTTTCAAGGCAATAAACGAAACCAAATAGTTGTGTTGAACATAATTATTAAAATAATTTTCATATACATACTGTAACCACCGCGACACAGCTAGGGCAGGCTGTTCCTTCCTGGTTTATTAGAGCAGAGGAGGAGTCTCTCTCTCTCTCTCTCTCTCTCTCACACACACACTCACTCACTCACTCACTCACACACACAGTGACACACACACACACACACACACACACACACACACACACACACACACACACACACACACACACACACACACACACACACACACACACACACACACACACACACACACACTCGCTCGCTCTCTGCGTGTGTGTGCGACAGTGGCAGTACGCTTGATTTGCGCCTCATTCGAGTGATTCAAACACTGATCCCCACCACCACAGAGAATTAAACCCACCCAACCCAATAAATAAAATATAAATAATCAAACGGGCACTGCAGAGCTCATATCTTTTGACACGTGAAGTGAAGATCAACTTATTTATTGTTAGGCTTATTAGGCTAATGTAATTAAATAGTGTGTGAAAGAAGCGTGTCGATCGCACCGTGCCGTTGTTTGTAGTAGTAGAATGCATTAACTGCTTGTGGTTGTCATGTCATTGTCAGCACTGCAGCACACACACACGCACACGCACACGCACACACAGCTGGAAGGATTATGCATGGCTGGTATGGCACGCGCTCCGGCGATGCGATCCATGTGGCACGCGCGCGCGCGCACACACACACACACACACACACACTGACACACACTGACACACACCCTCCTCAACTTGTAGCAGTGGGTTGTGGCATTGTGCCCAGTGCCCGCATAGCTTACACATTATAACACATACCGCCACCAGGAACTCCATCATAGGACCCCGTGCGCCTGTTTCTCTCTCTATTTACGCGGTTTAGGCTAAACTGCGACTTAATTGCGTTTTGTTTCTCTGCGCAGAGTAGACAGTTCTCGGACACATGCAGTCAGAGTTTCGCTATCAAATGGGCGTTTCGGGTCTGGTGATGTAATGCATTTGCATCTCAGAGAACACATTCCGAAATGATTACTGTAGTGTAGCTGTAGCAGCATCGCGCCACTGAGAGAGAGTCGAACATGGTGGTGGGACTCTTCAAGCTGTGAAAGGTAGGGCATAAACAGTGTGTGTCTGTTTGTTGTTTCCTCTTTTGGATTGTTTTATTACGCATGCATGCTTTAGTTGATGTTTCACAACCTGTGTGCTGCTTCTGCAAGTTCTGCCATGTCAAACAAACATGCATGCCCATGCAGATGCAGGGAGTTATTTCACAAAATACTAGCCTACACAACAACAAAAGTTATCCACGGGTCGGGATCTTTTACGCAAGTTGAAAACGCCTGGTCAAATTGCACGCCTATAGCCTAGCTATGGTGACAGGATAATGATGTGCTATATTGTGAAAACCGAAAACCGCACCAGCCTCCCCTATTATCACTAGACTAGAGAACCAGATATTTGCTTGCTTGCGCCATAAACATGGCATGCATGACAGTTTTGGCTATATAAAGCAAACCAGCTGGTGTTTTCTTGTTTCCTCCCCTGGAAAACTATATGCCAAGGCTACTCAACCAAGACTCCTCAGTCAACAGCTGTTTGTGTACAGTGTGGCTACATGAAACTATATGGGGGGTTTATTCACCCCCCCAGCCCTGCTTTCCTAGTGCAGTGCCAGCTGAAGAGCCTATCTAACATGGTATATTGCCAAGAAAGCATCACATCAGTTCATTGTTGGCTTGACAAATAAACTACCTAGTCTTACAATCAAATGTATTCACTTCACTGCCAAACTAAATCAACCACAATTACATGGTGTGTAATTATGTAGCCTAATGTCACTCATGGATAATAGCAGGATAATAGTAGGCCTATAGCCAACATAATCCCTGTTTAATAATGCTTAAGTTTTGGTGGGAAAATATTATTTTCTTAACATCTTTGTTGCTCGTTGTGCTTCTCTAGACTGTACCATATCTTTGGTTAAAAGGTGTACCATGCCATGCATACATGCAGTGTACTCCCTGATTGTGTCATGCCTCTGTGAGCTACCCTGAAGGATGGGGAGATGGCTTGTATTCTGTATTTATTTATTTATATATAGTTTTTCTTAATGAACCTCTATTAAGGCTACAAGTATACTGATTGTGGGTTTGAGTTGGGGGAGGAACAGCCTTTATTTAGTGTATGTCCTAATTGTTTGTTTTGTGTTACTGTATTGTTCTTTATGTGTTGTGCCTTGAGGACCCCCTTGAAAACGAGTTGCTGCAACTCAAGGGACTTATCCTCTAGTCTAGAGAAATATAAAAGTGAATACATTTAAATATTAATTTGTTCTTAATCTTAACGTGTATAATGGTGAGATGCAACAGTACCAGATGGACCATTTGGTTTCACCTGAATGATCATTAGACCAATTACCCAAACTTTCTCCCAGACTCCCTCCCCAGTCCGAGTTGGGAGTTTGAATGAAGGTAGAGTTATGTGCAGGGTGTAATTTGTATGTAAATGCGCAGGGGCTTCATTTAACTGACTAGACTTTTTTGAATATTTTAAAAGAAAAAATGTCTCTCACACTTATGCCAGTGTGCCAGCGATCACCCTCTCCTGTGTCAATGTTGGCTATAGCCTGGGTTCCAGCTTGATTCACTGTGTTCCGTGGATTGTATTGTCACTGCACTACTCAGTCTGGCCAGCAGGCAGCAAAATCGCATTTCATAACGTCACCTGTAACATAGTCACGTTGTTGATACGTCATCGGCCAGCGCCACTCTATCCATGCTTCTCACTGTTGAAAAAATTGCGCCACTCGACACTCGAGAGTAAAATACTACTTTTTTTTTTTTTTACATTAATTTCATTCAGTAGTCCGACGGCTGCGTGGGGTGAGTTTAGTGAATGATAACGGGACGTTGCAGGGCAACGGCAGTAGCTGCGCGGTGCGCATTGACACAACGTCAAACTGGTGTTTTTTCCCCAAACCGCACCACAGACCAATCAGAAGCCATGGGTCCAGTTCACCCTTTTACACGTTCCGCCAACCATGGAACCATGGAGATAGGACCCTTTCCAGACTGAGTAACGAAGTGACAAGACAAATCCATGTAAAGTCGTACCTCGTACGATTTGTCACACACGTTACCGCAGTGAAATTTGATCTCCGCATTTGACCCATCTCTTGGAGCGGTGAGCCGCAGCCGTGCCATGCTCGGGAATCATTTGAGTTGACCCCCCAATCCAACCCATTGATGCTGAGTGCCAAGCAGGGCATTGGGTCCCATTGTTACAGTCTTTGGTATGACCCGGCTAGGGATCGAACCCCAACCTCCCAGTTTCAGGGCAGACACTCTAACCACAAGGCCACTTTCTGGAACGCAGCGATTCAGCCTGGAACCCAGGCTAAATGTTGGTACCCTTGCCTAAGGTTGCCTTGCCCCGTGGTAATGACAATGAGGTGTTGGGTGAAATCAGCCCTCAGCTATTCCTTCAAGAAATACTGTGCCCTGACCCTACTGGTCAGGGCTTTTCTTACCCCTCCCCTACTGGGCGGGGTCTTTCCTTTTCTTTTACATGAGCTGGGCGTGTTATAATATAGTAGACTCTGGAAAAGCATTGCAGCAGCCAGCTCGTAGCATGGCTCGTTAGGCAATACTTTCAATCCATGCTGTACCTCCTGGGTTCAAATCCTGCCCATGCCATAATTTCTTTGTCCACCGCAAACAATTTGTTTTTGCGGATAAAGTAAAGTTTGCTTTGGTCCGACATGCGTTGCGTCGTGCTTGCGGATAGGGTTAATAAGGTTTGGGGTTTGAGGTAGGGTTAGTAATAATAATGTCCAACATACAGTACATGTTCACCTGTGGCTGGATGCATGGCCCCAACCCCTTGTATTCTTACAGATATGGCTGGGGGCTGAAAACACCCGCGTGCCAACAATGAGTGCAGGGTCGCCTTCTCAGTATTGTCTCGATTTTGTGCCACAGGGTGATGAATAAAACAAAAGAAACTCTAAAAAAAAAACTCTAGCTCACTTTGTTTCCTATCAATCTGCCGCTCTGGCACCCTCATTACCCGCTGTCTGGAGATATGTGCTGGGTCCGTCTGACATGCTGCGGCTTCGAGGTGATTGTCTCCCCTCGACCACAAAGTGGCGGGGGATTATCGGACATCTCTGAGAGTGTTGGGGCTCTCTTGATTATTCGGCCTAGTGGCTGCAGGCAGTCATGCCGCCAATCATTTATCCGCCCAGACGGATTTTTATACATGCGAGTCATGTCTGGCTGCTTCCAACGGCTCATCATCACATCCTTGTGGGAGAGAAGGAGAGGACTTTAAAAGATCTTCTCTAGAGAAGTTTCACAGCAGCTGGGTCCACCTGGCGTCACGTCGTGGCTCCATGTGGTGAGGCTGGTATGAAGAGAGCCACGAAGCACACTGTTGAACCATGGCACTTGTTATCTGACTATTAAACACGCACACTTAGCCAGCATCTGTTGTTCTGAATTGGAATATAGGGGAAATTCAGAGCCAATCTGATAAGTCGGCAATCGGCAATAGAATCACATAACAGCAGCCTACTGTGCCACTCAACGAATGTGTTGCCAGCTAAGCATGGATCAATTAGTACAAAGTCCAATATGTCGGATGGTGCTTTATCCAATAGCCGTTAGCTCACAGCAGCACTCTCCATGCCCTGTGTCAATTCCCATGTCCTGACAAGTGAGAAAAAATACAGGATTTGGAGCATTCAGAATGCTATATTTGCATTGTTAGTGTAGCAAATCTTTTGAAAGGACATTACAGAGTGCTTTTTTTCTCTTCACGTTGTATTCTTTGGCCTTGGTTTCGTGATGTTGCGGGCATTGAGGTTTGTCTCTTACGATAACAGATGTAGAATGTATTGCTGCAGTGCCACTATCACTTTAGGCCTCGGTCGCACACACACACGCCCTCGACATTTAACATCACTTCCGACACCTGCAGTGACGCCCCCTTACACCACAGCCCACAGCAGTGTGACACTTGTTAGGACAGTCAAGCCGTAATTGGATCCTTTTGTGAAGAGAGCTGATTTATGCCGAAAGGCGGAGCGGTAAATATCAAGGTTGAAGAACCGGGCTAATTATTAACAAGAAGAGAAGTGGACTATAGTGGAGAGATGAGAAGAGCAGGTTTGGGGGGATTATATATAGCCCACAGGAGAGGAAAGTAAAAGTAATAGAATCTTTTGCACAGTGGTCATTTTGACAGCTTCAGGTAATTATAAGGACATTGATTGGTGTGGCTTTCATTTAGTTGTGCCTGGTACATTCTGGTGTGCAGAACATTTTATATTATGGAACGCACCTAAAATTAATATTATTACCCTCTGCTGCATTTACCTGTCAAAATGAGCACACAGCTCATTTCATTTAGCAAAAGCGACTCGGAGTAGAGTCGCTGCTTCTTTGCCTGGAAAGGAGCCAGCCTAGGTGGTCCGGGCATCTGGTTAGGATGCCCTCGAGGCACGTCCCACTGGGAGGAGATGGAGGGGTCACATCGACTCACTGGCCTTGGAAAGCCTCGGGATCCCCCAGGAGGAAGTTACTAATGTTTCTATATGGAATATGGAAGTCTGGAGCTCTCTGGTGGAGCTGTTGCCCCCGCAACCCGACTACGGATAAGCGGTTGAAGATGGATGGATGGAATGAGCACATAGTGAAAATGATAGGGAACAGCTGTTCAGACAGCCAATGGTTTCCTCTGCCTACTCTCTCTCTCTCTCTCTCTCTCTCTCTCTCTCTCTCTCTCTCTCACACACACACACACACGTTCCATTAGAGGCCAGAGATCGCTGTGTAATCTCAATTTGTCAGTGCTGTCTCTCATGAGGGAGGGAGGGAGGGGCAATGGAGAGAGAGAGGTATAGAGCGAGGTAGAGGAGTAGTTGCATGCATTTTGAAAGGGGAAAGAAAGGCCATGCATCAAACAGCTGGATTGGAATGTAATCATCCTGGGACAGGTCATGTTAGTTGAAGCACAGGCTGATGCATCAGGGTGACTATTGATCGTAATGATGATGATGATGATTGCGAGCCAGTGATTTGTAGGGTGTTTGTTGGCATGCATTACTTACTTTCTCTAAGGAATGTATAGGCTGAAAAATGAGCAACTAAAATAAGAAAGAAAAGAGATTGGCATCGTCGTGCACCTTCACAGGAAAAGATCTTTGGTTTTATACGCCACACTGGTTTGGAGGATGAACAGTTTGTTGTATATACTGACTGTAAACTGTTATTGTGTTACACTGCAGTGTTTATCGTGTTGCGAAGGAGAGAGTGCATGTAGTGTAGAGGGGTTTTCAACAGGGGGTCCGCGGACCACTTGGTGGCCCCTGGAAGTATTGCATGTGGTCCCTGACCATTTTCTGGAAATGTCTTTCCACTATAGTTGAGAAACGGTGAACTGAATGACCTGGTGACCTATGATGAACGTCTATGTAGTCAACCATGCAAGCCACCAACCTGCAGTTAGGGGTTCAGAGTCTTGCTCATGAAGGACACTTCGACACTAGCCTGACCTAAGCAGAGACATTTCTGGTCTAGAGGGGCGGGTCGCGCCTCAGAAATGCGCACACCCTGATTGGATCTCATCGATCTGTCCGTCACCCCCGGCCCCTCCTCTCCCCCCTAGTGCAGCGCTACGTCACATAATTTAGAGCGACGCCCACCCGGAAGGGTTGACTCCCACTTTTAGACTGGTTCAGCCCACGGCTTTTTCCAGGCTTTCATCTTTCGCGCAGACGAAATGAAAGCCTGGGTATCGCGGCTAACCAGACAGTGGCCTTGTGGTTAGAGTGTCCGGCAAACTGGTAATAATAATAATAATAATAAACTTTATTTGTATAGCACTTTTCATACATAAATGCAGCTCAAAGTGCTTCACAGGGCAGGACACAAAAATAAAATACAATAAAACACAAGTAGTTAAAATGATAGAACAATAGCAGAGAACAAAACCGAATATAAGAACATAAAATAAATAAAAACCCATACAAATAAAACTCAACTAAAAGCAAGGGTGAAGAGGTGAGTCTTGAGTTGAGATTAAAAAATGTCTACAGAGGGTGCGTGTCTGAGCTCGAAGGGAAGTTTATTCCAGGCTGTTGGGCCATAGAAGCAAAAAGCTGCCTTACTTTTTACTTACTTTTTTGTGCACATTCTTTTAGGCACTTCAAGTAGGCCAGCATTGGAGGACCTGAGGGGGCGGCTAGGGACATATCTAGGTAGGCAGTCACGGAGGTACGGAGGTGCGAGACCATTGAGAGCTTTATAGACAAGTAACAGAATTTTAAAGTCAATCCTAAAAACAACCGGAAGCCAGTGCAGTGATGCCAAAACTGGAGTAATATGTTCTCTCATCTTAGTTCTAGTTAAAACTCTAGCTGCTGCATTTTGGACAAGTTGTAATCTGTCAGTCGTTTTCTTAGGGAGTCCTGAAAAGAGTGCATTGCAGTAGTCAAGCCGAGAAAAAACAAAGGCGTGGATTAGCGTTTTTGCATCTTCCAAGGACAAATAGGCTCTGATTCGTGCAATATTTCTAAGGTGAAAAAAGGCAATCTTGGTAACATGATTAATGTGTGAATTAAAATTCAATTCAGAATCAATAATAACCCCCAGGTTCTTTACTGTACTGTTACTTTCTACAGTCAGGTTGCCAAGTCTGCTAATTATTGATTATTTTTGCTCGCTAGAACCGATTATGAGAACTTCTGTCTTATCCTCATTTAGCTTGAGAAAGTTCTCACTCATCCAACATTTGATGCTAGACAGACAGGTGGTCCCTCGTTCACAATCACTTGAAAACCCCTGACGTAGTGCATGTAACTACAGTATGTATCATTGGGTGGGCTTTCATCACCTAAGACAGGGGTTCTCAAAAGTTTTTTGGCTGGGGACCCCCGGAGATGCTTTGGCCATGTACCCACGCCCCTCCCCCCTCCCCACCCCAATATACAAACTGACTGCAAAAATAACCTTAATAATAGAGAAAACTAATATCATAAATGAATACTGAAACCAGATATAATCATTAAGGTAATGTATGCATGTATACTATGTGTACTACGTATGTAAACTCTTCATTTCCATTTTCCAGCCATTCGGTTGCAAATGAATGGCTGGACCCCGAGGGGTCGCGACCCACGGGTTGAGAACCCTTGCCCTAAGATACTCCACCAGCGTTGGGGCCGGTGGTCCAGCTGTTTAATGGAATGGAAACAAACATGATTGAATTTGCGTTTTGCGTCTTAGTTTATCTATAGACTATACAGTGGTGGTGGTTGATTTGGTGGAGCATGTGAAAATCCACAGGAGTTAGTCAGAAAACACAGCTTTGGTATTTGAAACTCTTGACTGACTGGGGTGGGTGAATATAACTGCTGCTGCAACGGTGTGCAAATAAAATACGCTTTCAAATTCCTGATGGTTTTGTGGGTGAAACTGTGGGTGAAACTCTTCATGCAAAATTGTTATGTAGAAAACAGGAACTTGTCTTCACCCTCTCTGCAGCCACAGAGCTGGTAATGTTGGAGCAGTGTTTCTCAAAGTGGGGTCCGGGGACCCCCAGGGGTCCTTGAGCGAGTTCCAGGGGGTCCCCAGCTAAATGATAGTTTAGAACCAAATGGACCCTTATGGGTCTGTAACTCTGGGTGTTCATGAAGAAGTATGAATACTGCAATATAGAAATACTACAAAATGTCTTCTAAATCTTGACAGTTTTCATGTTTCTATGTCAGTGGTGCTTAACCTTTTTCATGTCAATGACCCCCAGAATTATATGTATTTGGCCGCCGACCCCCATCTGAAAATATGTTGTTCCAGGGACCCGGGACCCCCCAGAAGCAAAGATATGAGTTAAAACGTTAGCTCTGAAAGAATATATCTTCAAAGATTTGTGCCACATTTTTACGATTTTTCAAAAATAGCAGACCTACAAGCTCGTAGCGTGACACTCTGTGCCGCACTATGAGCTTGTAGATCTGCTATTTTTCAATAGCTAAAGTATAACATAATGCTAGAAACACCAAAAGGGGTTCCCGCCCAGAATAAGTACCGAAAGTAAAAGTAATGAATGCCAACTCGGTCATGTAATCCAATTACCTTTCGTTACTTTGTGAAACCCGGGGGTAAAGAAAGGAGTGAATAGAATCATTAGCACCGTTTAGCTATAACTATGACGTTTACTGTGTCAAATAATGTTCATACATCCTTGATTTAACCACTTCCACCCTCTATAGTCTATACTTAGTGAAACAGACCTTAAGTTGGCTGCGCTTGTTTCCTTCTACACCAGAAATAACAGATCTGCAAGCTCACAACTTTGTGAGCTTGTAGACTAGTGTTAGGATATTGTGCTCTGGGGCAGCAGAGGGTCTCACATATACATACATCAGTCATATCATTCCACCTCATGCACACATGGTTTGTTTATTTGTTTTATTGTGTTGGCACCGCCTCTACGTCACAACATTGGAGGCCGGCCACTGCAAGCACGACGTCATAAAATAGACGTCATCACAACGTGACGGGAGACGGAGGAAATGTTTGGACAGCATGGTGGTTAGGGAGTGAGGCAATTGTTAGGAGGACGCGACTCAGTGTTACCGACCCGCACATATGAAGGCCACCGACCAGCCGCACTGGACTAGAAGATAAGCAAAACGAATGGATAGCGCTGTCCTACGTAGGCTTATAGTTTAAAGTGGGTTGAGAGTATAGTGGAGCTTCGCGTAGTGGGAAAGTTTACTGACGGTCACTTGTTGCCATCCTGTGTCGGCGCTGTGCAAAGACTAATACATAAAAAGAGAAAATACCCTACGGGGGACCAAAAAAAGAAGAAAACAAACTAAAGCTATAAAAATAATACCTACGCGGGTTGTTATCCCCGCACCTGAACGACTACCGATCCAGCACCGCTCTTCGGCTGTGGGCCAACGACAGAGCTGGCCGTAGCCAGCAGGTGAGTGGACCGGGGGTGTTGTTGATACGGGGGCCGGTGCCGTTTTTGATTTAGTTTGACATATGCACGCTCACACGCACACGTCCATCCACGTCTTTTAGGTCAGGGTAGCTCCTATATTGTTGTTAAGTAGCGAGCCATGGGAGCAACCCGTGACACTAGGCAAAATGTTCCAATAAATGAAGGCTGCTGCAAAAGGCCTTCACCCACTTCACACTACACTCATTATTATCACAAACCATTTTAAAGTGCTGTTCATTAAAATATGATAAGCTGCTTGTAACGTGTCATTTACATATATACACACACTCTGGAATAAGAGAGTCTGCTTAAAACGACTAAATTGTAAATTGTAAAATATTCCCTCTGGCTGACACCCTACGATCCTGGGTAACAACAGGAAGCGCATGAGTCTCCTGATTTCAGCAATGCAGATAGACAGAAATGTACCCCCCGCCCCCCTCTCTCTCTCTCTCTCTCACACACACACACACACACACACACACACACAGTCACACACACACGGCGCTCACGCCCTGAAGTGTTTTTGTGGAGAACGATGATGAGTCCCTCTTCGTCTCTCTGTTACACAATGCATTTCATCACATGCTCTCACGTCTCAGTCATTCAGATGACATTCAGGGATTGTAAGAATGTGTGTGGGACAGAGAGAGCACATTTTATATTTTATATTACAGTTTATATTGTCAGAGAGAGAGAGAGAAATACACACACACACACACACACACACACACACACACACACACACACACACACACACACACAGAGAGAGGAATGTTCATTCTGTATATGCCAACACGATCCAGAAAGTCCCATACAGTACATATACATTGCACACAGAGCCACATACTGTATACTGTACTGTATTACACGCGCACGCATGGACGCACACGCGCTGGTCCCCACACCTTTCCGGCATTTGTTATGCGGCAGCTTTTTCACATCTGGCAAAAGGCAGAAGTTTTAGCTCATTCTGGACGGGAACACCCTTTTGGTGTTTTAACTGCATAATATTATAACTTTAGCTGTTGAAAAATAGCAAATCTGCTATTTTTTGAAAAAATAGGGAAAATGTGGCACAAATCTTGGAATATAAATTTTTTCAGAGTGAACGTTTTTAACTCAAATATTTGCTTCTGGAACAACATATGGGGTCTGTGGGAAAATACAGATAATTCTGGGGGTCCATGGCATGAAAAAGGCTGAGCACCACTGACATAGAAACATAGGGTTTTTCTGAAAACGTTTTGTTTTCTTTCTCGAAGACCTCAGTCTTAAATGGGTTAGAGCAGGAAGCATGTGAACAAAGCAATGAAAACAGGGCAGGCCTTTTAAACTGTGCTGTTCTGACACAATGATACATTGTGGTGTTTTGGAGCGGTGGGGCAGCTATCATAACAGCACATGGGACTGGAAACAACACCCTCTCTCTGTCGAGTTATTGTCCATGACGCCGCGCCTACGTACATCAGATAGACAGCTCTGGTGCGCGAGTGTGACTCGCGGGATCCAAATGTTTGATCAGAGCCAGAGAGTGTGCATATTACATGCAGCGCAGCAGTGGTCTGTCTTCTCAAAGCCCTTTCATGTCCAAGGACATTTCCAATCCATCTATCTTCAAACGCTTATCCGTAGTCTGGTCGCAGGGGCAACAGCTGCACCCGAGAGCTCCATGCAGACTTCCCTCTCCAGAGCAACATTAGTAACTTCCTAAGATCCTCCTGGGGGGATCCCGAGGCGTTCCAAGGCCAGCGAGTCGATGTGATTCCCCTCCAACTTTGCCTTGGTCCCAGTGGGACGTGCAACAAGGACCTCCTTAGGGAGACGCTCGAGAGGCATCCTAACCAGATGCCCGAAGCTGTCGAAGATGTCTATGGACCGACAAATTCATATGTATTTGGCCATAGACCCCTCCCAAATATCGTGGGACTCACATATAAGAAGAGTTTTCAAAACTATATTCAGAACTATAGCTATTTTATGATGATAGAATGATAATCTGGTATAATAGGTTTAAATTGGTACTTAAAACTGTTAAAAAATGCTATATTAGCAAACAAAGAGGGTAGGAGCACACAGCAAGAGCTAGGGAGGTGCTAACCACGGGAGATAAACTTTAAAATGTAAAGGGGAGGTCGCACAACTCTTATAGTAGTCCCGGTGCCAAAAAAACGTTTTATGTACCACAAAAAAAATGCTATATTAACTAATTTCAAGGACCCCTGGGGGGTCCTATACTTACAGAACCACGGATATACAGTACAGTATTACATAATTCCAGTCTTTGTACACTAATTCAACACTAATTGTTACGACAACAAACAAACATGTGGTTTCCTCTGCCGATCTACACATGATCCTCACAGTGAGGCACTAGATCTACACATGATCCTCACAGTGAGGCACTAGATCTACACATGATCCTCACAGTGAGGCACTAGATCTACACATGATCCTTACAGTGAGGCACTAGATCTACACATGATCCTTACAGTGAGGCACTAGATCTACACATGATCCTTACAGTGAGGCACTAGATCTACACATGATCCTTACAGTGAGGCACTAGATCTACACATGATCCTTACAGTGAGGCACTAGATCTACACATGATCCTTACAGTGAGGCACTAGATCTACACATGATCCTTACAGTGAGGCACTAGATCTACACATGATCCTTACAGTGAGGCACTAGATCTACACATGATCCTCACAGTGAGGCACTAGATCTACACATGATCCTCACAGTGAGGCACTATAGCTGCCGTTTCCCAACAAACAGTGGTTGTGACATGGGAACACATTCTCCTTGACATGAAACTCCCATTGTTTCACATAGATGTGCCGTTTTTGGCAGCAGTCTTAGGTGCTATTTACACGAGGATGGTGTTCATATAAAACGTCAAAATAAAGTATTGTTTGCTGCTGTCATTTAGACGAGAACCGTGTTCTCAGGAGGTGAAAACGCAACGAAGTGAAACCGCCTCCCAGAGTGGAAATCTTTGAGAACGCCGTTTCCTATGGTCTCCATATAAACAGGCAAAACGGTGAATCCGCAAAACTTATGACATCATGGCTCACGTTGGCTCACAGCGCATATGTTTATTACATTGATGCAGAGCAATATCATTATGATATAATGGAGTTCCTGAACAAGCCTCCCTCCTCGCCTACAAAGTGATGCTCATCAGCGATGTTGAATGTAAAACCATGATGTAAATAAAAAGCCTTGTGATAGACGGCAGCCGCGGCAGCAGCGTTTATTTAATAAATATATATCATCCCGTGGCGCGCCCAGAGCAGTGTTGCGCCGCTTGCGTCTTCTTCTTGTACGTGGGTGACCTGTCTATTTGGCAGCCCGTTATCGCCACCTAGCGACAGTATAGCATAATAGCACATCATATCATAACGTGTGCGTTCTCGTGTAAAGGGTAAGAAAAAATTAGAACGCAACGGGACTTTGACGTGTTATATGGAGATGGTCGCCGTCTAAAAGAGGCTTGAATAGTTTTCATTTAGTTTCAGTCACGTTTTAGTCACCTGGAATGTCTTCGTGTTAGTGCGACATGTTGTTAGCTTGTAGATCGGCTATTTTCAGCAACCAAGTGTAAAATGGACTCATACCGGATCTCTTGTCCACTAGTCCCTTCCTAACATTTTAGTCTAGTTTTTATTTGTTTTATTGTCAGTATATTTAGTCATAGTTTTAGCTTAGTTTTCATTTATTTTTCATTTAGTTTTTGTCAGTGGAACCCTGTCAAGGACCCCTGCACGGGGGTCCCTGGGCCGGAACCCCACTTTGAGAACTGCTTCTGTACAAAACTGTCCGTGAGTGCTTCCACCCCCCCATCCTTTCTCTAGGCCAGTGCTACTCAACCCGCGGCCCGTGGGCCACATACGGCCCCCATGCTTATACTGTATCTGCGGCCTGTCGGTCATACCAATACTTTAACCCATTCTAGACGGGAACCCCTTTTGGTGTTTTAAGCATTATGTAGCTACTTTAGCTATTGAAAAATAGCAGATCTACAAGCTCATAGCGTGGCACCGAGTGCCGCGCTACGAGCTTGTAGGTCTGCTATTTTTGAAACATTTTGAAAATGTGGCGCAAATCTTTGAGTATATTCTTTCAGAGCGAATCTTTTTAACTCAAATATTTGCTTCTGGGAGGTCACTGGAACGTACATATTTTCAGATGGAAATGTGGCTTTTTGTTCTGTGTTTCCTTAATCTTTAGACTAGTTGTGTAATCTGTTACAAAACAAATTTGTAAACGTTTCAAAATAATACTGACATTTTTAGCTTGCGGCCCTTGACTTTTGGAATTTTGTGGCCAGTGGCCGCTGAGCCATCTTAAGTTGAGTATATCCATGCTAAGTCTAGGCTATCTCTTAGCATCTTTTGATCGGCTGACTGAAGAGTGTGTACGCTCTCAGCGTGCCTTTCTCTCTGTTTGCTATACTTCTCTCAGTGTCTCTCTCTCTCTCTCTCTTTGCAGACGCTCTCTCGCCTCCAGTCCGTCGTATCTTTCCCTCCCTCGCCTCTTGTCTCTCCATCCATACCCCCCTGCTCCTGACAGAGTGTGTGTGTGTGTGTGTGTGTGTGTGTGTGTGTGTGTGTGTGTGTGTGTGTGTGTGTGTGTGTGTGTGTGTGTGGTGTGTGTGTGTGTGTGTGTGTGTGTGTGTGTGTGTGTGTGTGTGTGTTGTGGTGTGTGTGTTGTGGTGCGCGTGCGCGTGTGCGCGTGTGTTGGGTAAACTAATCTCAGTCTGCAGCCGGCCCCCCTCTACAGATACTTGTCCAGGACAGGAAGCATGGTCTCCCTTCCTGCTTTCTGTATACCCTGCCAGCCGCAAATAGAAATGTTTGCCACCAAAGTGCTGCCTCGGACCACACTGGAGGCTGGAGGCCCCCCTATCTCTGTCCCATCAACAAACACCCTGTTACAACTTCCTGAAACAGACCCAGGGAGAGACGGAGAGGAGGGAGGGTGTCAAAACAGAATAACTAGCAGGAAGGAGTCTTAGACATTGTGTACTACACACTATATATAGGAGGCAGAGGGAGGGGAAGTGTGTGTGTGTGTGTGTGTGTGTGTGTGTGTGTGTGTGTGTGTGTGTGTGTGTGTGTGTGTGTGTGTGTGTGTGTGTGTGTGTGTGTGTGTGTGTGTGTGAAATAGCACGTTATGGCAATTCTGTACACATACGACTAGAAAAGCCCAAAATCCGTATATATTGAAATCCTCCCCTACCGTATGTGTGATGGGTACTGTGTGTGTGTGTGTGGCTGCACAATAATTGTGTGTATGCGTGTGAGTGCGTGCGTGCGTGCGCACATGTGTGTGTATGCGAATGTGTGTGTGTATGTGTGTGTGTATGTGTGTGTGTGTGCGTGCGCATGCGTGACAAATATCTGTATACGTCTCATTCTTGTGCGGCCGTGGCCCGCGGAGGCCTCCAGATTGTCCTGAATGTTAATCAGAGTGAATGAATGGCTATTACCCACGCGTACATCAATCAAACTGTGTTTCCCAGAATGCCTTTGGGGGGGGGGGTGGGGGAGTGGAGAATGACAATCAATGGCCGCGCAGAGGGCTGTACGTCAGCCGCGGGTATTTACCGCTAGCATGGAAATTAGCCATCATGCAGCATTATCGACACCACGATGGATCTGTGCCCCCCATGTCTCTTCATCAATCTGTGTGTGTGCGTGCGTGCACATGTCTGTTATGCTCTATTGCCCCATCACACTCGTATAGATCTGGGTAATGAGAAACACTATGCAAAAAATATAATATATATACTACAAACACAAAGAAATCCATCTCTAGCAAACTTGAGCCAAGCGCCCTAAGGGGCTCGAGTTGCCGTGTCGAGCGCTGCGAAGGTCGCTAGAGCCCCGTTCGAGTTGCAACTTGATATGGACAGAATAGTAAATTCACGCTCTGCATTACTTAATTAACAAGAGTACAGAATGTAGAAGAAGTGTTATTGTGATCAATGCCTGTTATCTCTATACAAATGGCACCAACATCAATACAGCATGGAATCGTGGACAATATCCTAATCCAACAATGGTCTGAGAGGCTCTAAATCTCATCAAACGGCGGTCGTTCCACGTCTCAAATGGCGAATAAATAATAATGGTCCTTGATATGAAGTGGGTTGAACACCAGTGCTCTAAGGGCAGATTCACACTATGGTCCCGGGCGGGTGCGTATACTCAGGACCACTTGGCAGATGTGTGGTTAGTGTGAATGCTGCACACTAACCCAAGCGTTTAGGTTATAAACAGTATTAAACACTTATTTGTAACACTTTTAAACGTGTCACAGTGTTTAGATTATAAACAGAAGAACATGTTTAATCGCCAGTAACACTTTTTAAACACATAAACGGTTTAGTTTCAAAGTCAGTCATATAGGTGTTTTAGAATTCAAACACTAGGACGGTAACTAGGTGTTCTCGTGAGGTGTTTGAGTGAACTCGTGTTCTACTGTATTTTATGACCATTAATAAACATGTGGCATTTTATATTACACACTGGTGTTTAGGTTTAAACGTGTCACATGGGCCCAGGCCGTAGCGTAACGGTCTGGGCACCGGACTGGTAATCCAGTCGCAGTGTACCGCGGGTTCGACTCCCGGACCCGACACGGCCTTTACTGCATGTCATCCCCCATCTCTCTCCCGTTTCCTGTCAGCCTACTTTCTATCCCTTAAAAAATCAATAAAAGGCGTAAGCCGCAAAAAAAAACATCTTAAAAAAAAAAAAAAAACGTGTCACATGTTCCAGGGATTTACAGTGTGCGTACCGTTCCCTGGAGCGGATCACCCCAACCGTTCCCGGGTATGGAATATGGAGGTATAGGACTCTCATCCCGATTGAAGTGTATACTCTGATACGGACCGCTGCAACGTGAAAGCATAGAATACAGTCGAGTGAAGTGTACTACTCTGGTGCGGAAGAATCAAGGCCAATGTGAGTCATGGCCATGGCAATTGTATTCGGGAACAGTTTGAATTCAAACAGACTCGGTGTGTGGATCTGCCCCCTTTAAAACTATACCAGGGAAGGTTTCAGAACTCGTATAGTATTGTGATGTATGATGAATTCCTGTTCTGTACTTTAGCTACATAGAAAGGTCTATTTGTATGTCTCTAAATGTCTGTATGTCTTTAAATGTTTTGATGAATTGAACAATGTGGACCCTG
This sequence comes from Protomyctophum parallelum, assembly GCF_964188405.1. Lineage (NCBI taxonomy): Eukaryota > Metazoa > Chordata > Actinopteri > Myctophiformes > Myctophidae > Protomyctophum > Protomyctophum parallelum. Next base: position 24,574,695 of record NC_139716.1, on the reverse strand, counting down.
TTGTAAACAAGTGTAATGCTTAATTTGGTCGTCCACTCACAGTTAACAGTCTTTGTATTGAGTTTGTGCTTTAAAATGTACTGTAAATTCTACAAACTGTTAATAAATATTTCAATCTATCAATTTCAATGTGAACTGTCACTGTGGACACCCACCCAACTCCCCCGCGGTCGTCGTCGTAGTGACTCTGAATGTGTTTTCGTGCCTCCCATCTCTTACCGCCCACTGCCGTTCAATCAGCTCCCCCCCCCCCGTGCGGGATGATGAGGTCAGGGCTGAGGTGTCACACAATCAGCGCTGCAATCACGCATTCACCTCGCTGACCATCTCTCTCTCTCTCTCTCTCTCTCTCTGCCAGTGGTCGAGTCCTTTGGTATGCACGGATCACTGTCAGTCCCCAGCTCTCTCTCTCTCTCTCTCTCTCTCACTCACTCTCTCTCTCATGCTCGACCTCCAACCACCACTCCCCTCCACATGCAGGTTTGAGTGGTCATCTATTATTGACGGCCGCTGCCATGATATGATGCATGCGGTCACGCGGGCGCATGTACTACTACAGATGTCATGCTTATAAATAAATACTACTGTCTGTCGGTCAGTGTTCTGTCTATACTATAAGGCTGTCACCCATTACACATTTAAATACTACTGTCTGTCGGTCAGTGTTCTGTCTATACTATAAGGCTGTCACCATTACACATTTAAATACTACTGTCTGTCGGTCAGTGTTCTGTCTATACTATAAGGCTGTCACCATTACACATTTAAGTTGGCGATTAATTGTCACACAAGATACAGTAAATTGCGATTTCATTGTGTTTTTGTTTTGCATTGAACGTCGGAACGTCGTGATTTGTATATTCTGTTTGCTCTTTCAGGCTTTCGTAATCACATTTTGCACAGGGCAGATATATGACAAATAACTTAATGTTTTCTGTCCCAAAAATGTACAAAATAGCAGAAATAGCAAAAATAAGTGTGATAATCTCAAATAATTGCGAATAGGCGATCATGTAATAATGATTGTGCCTGGTTGCGTTGCTTGCCGAAAAGAAGATATTTCCAAGCCATCACTATGGTGTGAATGATTAGAATTAACCGTATATCACGTAGGCAAACATTCAGCAAGCGTAGGCGAACATGCCGATCAATCGGACAAGCTTAACACAACATCGCATCATGTTGTGAGCTGTGGGATCTACTGTTTTCATTTGAGATGTAACTAAACATAGAATTTAAACGGACAAGTTTAAGGGCTGCCAATGAGAGAGGTGGACGGACGTCTCTGTTCCCGAAAGGATGTGCCATGCTGAATGCCCTGCTAAGCCCCTCGCTGTACACCGTGGATTTACTGTACCCTGCATTGACCAAGTAAGCACCTATCAACCTGCTTTATCCCTGCCTCATGCCCCCCCCCCCACATCCCACCCCCTAAATCTGCCTGATCGATGGCCTCAGAAACCCGTCACCAGGCAACTGAGGATGACAGCGGAACCATTGCAGTGGCCGCCTCCCACCAATCAATGCACCAGTTACTAACTATGGAAACGGTCTTGGAGACCAGACTATATACGAAAGGACAATGCTTGGCTTTAGTCTGATGAGGAGGGGGGGGGGGGGGGGGGGAGGAGAGGGAGGGAGAGAGAGAGAGAGAGATCGGCTATTTTCAGCAAGTAATAAAAAGTAATAACAGTCATTATGACGGTATCAAGACCCGCCAAAATCAACTAGATTTGTCGACTAAAATCTTATGATATTTAGTCGACTAAAACTAGACTAACACTATAAACTTTAGTTTACACTATTCACATTTTAGTCACCTGGAATGCTTATAGTATAAAGCATTCCAGGTGACTAAAAAGTGAATTCAAGAGACTATAATGACTAAAACTAAAATAATAATTTGCTTTAGCTATTGAAAAATAGCAGATTCTACAAGCTCATAGCGAGCCAACCAAGTGGCGCGCTACGAGCTTGTAGGTCTGCTATTTTTGAAAAATCGAAGAACGACTGACATTTTTAGAATCTGATCTCAGGTCAGAATGGGTTAATCAGACCAGTATGTGTCCAGTGGAAACCTCGTATGAATCTGATCTCAGCTCAGAATGGGTTAAGGTGGGCACAGCGTTTGCTGCAGTTGCCGGGCAAGACAAAGAAAATACAAAAAAGAGAAGCAGCAGGCACTAGCCCCTCCCC
>NC_139716.1:24467839-24567839 GCF_964188405.1 Protomyctophum parallelum | reverse complement strand
AGCCCCTACCCCCTTTTGCTTTTACCCATAAACTTAAAAATATATATACATGTGTACACACATATATTTACAACCCAATTTATCGTTGCTTAAAAGAAGACATGAAAATAGAGCAAATAAAAACAATCTCTGCAATAACAGAAATATAATCGATACAACTGGTAAAACCGGTACTTTAACAAATAAAATAATATATATATATATATATATATATTTCCAAAGGCCCACAACGGGCTGGATTGCCACAAAGGTGCTAGGACGGACAACCAGAGTTGTGTTGACTCAATGCGTCAACACCGCCCCTCCTCGTCTAAGTACCTCCTAAATATAATCGTTTATGACCTCCTAAAGTGGTTAGTGGCTCTTGGAGCGGTCGGGAATCATTAGTTGGTTTGACCCCCAATCCAACCCATTGATGCTGAGTGCCGAGCAGGGAGGCATTGTGTCTCATTTTTACTTTGGTATCGAACCCCCGACCTCCCAGTTTCAGGGCGGATACCGTACTCTAACCACAAGGCTGCACATTATTTCTGTCTACAGTATCGTTGAGGTCATCCACCATGGTACTGTGCCGCTCTCTCCCATCTCTCTCTCTCTGTCTCTCTCTCTCTGTCTGTCTCTGTCTCTGTCTCTGTCTCTGTCTCTGTCTCTGTCTCTGTCTCTCTGTTGCAAAGGCCCTTTATATCACAGTGGAGTGCCAATTGATAACACCCTCAAGTAGTCATGCACCAGCTGTGGTTCGTGATAATCAATAAATTAGAACAGGTGTGCTGCCCCAGAGGTAAACAGTCCTCATGCTGACTCTCCACGGGAAGGAAGAAGCCCAAGATAGAATATCCAGGTCCCCCCCCCACACACACACACACACACACACACACAATCTAAAATTACAATTCAGTCATTATCGACTAAAACTTAAACTCAGAGTGGAAATGTATTACCTTATAGAATGCGCATGCATAAAGTGAGGGGCAAATCGACTGGCAAAGTGAGTGGTAAGGTGAGTTTAATGTCGTTTAATGCAATCAATATTTGGATATATGGACTGTCAATGCCACAAAGTAGTTGTCGCGCACATAGTACCCTCTATAGGCTTTGCTCTACATTTCAATGATGTCTTGCTGCTCTGCTCCTTAACCTATATGAACAGTGATTGCTTGCTGCTAAGAACTGGATCATCAGGGATTTTTGAGATGTTCGACTGAATCTGTATACAGCTACAAATGGCTCTTCTAAATTCTGAATCTTCAGCCTCTGCCATGAACTATTACACTATTACACTATCACTGTACTTGAAACTCTGTGGTTATAGAACACTGCCTTGTTTTTTTTTTTAAAGCTGTTGGTTTTTTTTTTTATGTTTTTTTTCTTTTACTTTTCCCTTTATTGAACAGTATGGTTGAGAATGACAGGAAACGGGGAGCGAGAGACACAGGGAGTGACATGCAGCAGAGGTCGTCAGGCTTGGGAACTGAAGCTGTGTTGTCAAGCTGTAATTGAGCCCTATACTTATGGTGCCTTAACCTACTACGTCACGAGGGGCCTGGAACAACACTGCATGTTATGGACGTGTCCTATAGTATCGGCCCAGTGAACAGGGGGGGAGGGGGGGGGTCACATGTGTGCCTGTGTGTACCCAATATCGATGATTTGATTGGCTTAAAAAGTGAAGATAAAATGTGAGGACAGAAAAGTGAGGACGCCAAAAGTGATTGGCCCGTAATGTGATGATGGTATGATGATAAGAACGCCCCTCACTTCACACGAATGTGATTTTTATATACTGTAGTAAATCAATGTACATAAATCCTAATTAATTTGAAACCGAGGGTGCCAGGCCCCCTCTTGCACCCATGTGGCGCCGGGCCTGCCAGTTGAAACTCAGAACGACATAGCATTGGATGACACCATAATTTCCCAATTGGTGGAAGCGAGAACAGCACAAGTACAGCCAGCTGAGCTGAGTGAAACTAATGATGCTGCTCGCTACGAGCTTGTAGGTCTGCTATTTTTGAAAAATCGAAGAACCACTGACATAGCTTTTTCAGAAAACTGTCAGGATGTAGAAGACATTTTTAGAATCTGATCTCAGGTCAAAATGGGTTAAACCCTCTGGACCAGAGTTGGCTCTATACTTTTTTTTTCTGTGTACACCAAATCTCAGCAGATTGTGACACGTTGTGAGCTTGTACATCATCTATTTTTGGCTAATGTTACTCCCAGAATGTGGACACTGGGATTCAAATATAGTTAACCCATTCTGAACGGGAACCCATTTTGGTGTTAGCATCATGTTATGCTTTAGCTATTGAAAAATAGCAGATCTACAAGCTCATAGCTTGTAGGTCTGCTATTTTAGAATCTGATCTCGGGTCAGAATGGGTTAATCAGACCAGTGTGTGTCCAGTGGAAACCTCGTATGAATCTGTCAGAATGGGTTAATGCAAAATATATGCTTGAGCAGTAAGTGCACTGGAGCCCTGCATGGCCCTTGCAGATACTGGATCAAAACATGACGAAGCAACGAGCAAGTGACACCAGTAAAAAAAAAAAACTCAATCAAAGCACATCCAAAATGTAACCAGCTCGTGGGGAGCAATTATGATATTCACGGAGAAGAACAATCAGAAGAACTGCTAAAATAGGACAAAAAACAGCCATGAATGAAGACACAAAGAGCCAACATCAGCAACAGTACAACGGTGCGCTCCAGGAAGGACATGGCTGTCACAAGGACGGTCACAAGGACGCAGCCTGAGCCCCGATGACGACCACGATGACGCACAGCTGGCCTAGGATGGCCTTCCCACACAGACACACTCTCAGCCCTGGTCTCCATCCTTCTTGTTCCCTTCTGACCGCAAATGGAACTTTAGTATGAAGCCCTATAGCTGGCATCAAACTTACTCCACCTTCTACCTCTGCCCCCCAACCCCGGCCTAGACCAGACCAGCTCAGAAAAGCAGCGGCCTAAAGTTTAGCAGTCAGAGAGATGGAGATTTTCCTGATGCCTTCAAAACTGCTGTTGTCGTGAAAACTCTAGTTTTGTATACCGAATATACATAAAGGGTCCAAAACAGTCACTGTGACCAAAAGAGTAGAGTTTAAAGTCCTTCTACTTTAATTAAAAAAAATCTAATTAAAACTCTCAACTGGTAACTTATTGATTTGAAATTGATTGAAACCTTTATTTCAGGGGAATCCAATTGAGACCAAGGTCTCTTTTTCAATGGCGCCCTGTATACAAACAAGAACATTTACAGCAATGATTTTACATACATGACAAACACACGGTACAAAAAGATATAATACAAAAACACACATACACCTCAGAATCTTAAAACCACATATTACAAAAAGCAGGTGCATACGCCTTCCTCTAGTGTGAGGTCAGTTAAAATAGCATTATGTAGGGAGTCCTACATGTTAGGCTCCCTGCTGTTCACGAACCCTTATATTGCAGTGGTTCTCAAAGTGGGTCTTTGAGGGGATTCCAGGGGGGGGTCCCCAATAAAATGTGTCAATATAGCATCAAAATAAGTTTAACCACTTATTTTATATTCTAAAATAGCCAATCTTCAAGCTGCCAACACATCACGATGTGCTTGTAGATTGGCTATTTTCAAACAATTGTGATTTTACAGTTGGAATAAGCTTGAAAAGTTACACAAATATAGTGCGTATTATTATTATTGCTGATAATTATTTGCTGATGGTTCAACCATTATGTGCAGAATGGAACGAGGAGATGACTATAATACTGTACTGTACACCATCCAGAGTGACTTGCAGTTTTCTGAATTTCATTTCATTTCAACATCTGCTGTTCATTCCTCTAGTGCAGGGGTGGGCAACTGGCGGCCCGGGGGCCACACGCGGCCCCCACCTTCACTTAATGCGGCCCTCATGTTAATCTCAGAATACTGATGTAGTATTGATTTCAGCCGTTTACAATTCCAAACCCGCTTTAGTTACTTCATGACTAAATGACTAGTATTAAACATAACTATAACTAAATGCATTTTAAATTCAATAAAAAGGTTACTTTTCAGGATTCCAAAAAAATCAGGTTTTCCATTCAAATATAGCAAAAATAGCTGATCTACAAGCTCAAAACGCGTCACATTGCGACGCGTTTTGAGCTTGTAGATCGGCTATTTTTGCTACTACAGTAATATGCACTGTGGCCCTCTGGAGTGAGTGTGGAAATATATTGGCCCTCTCTATCGTCAAAGTTGCCCACCCCTGCTCTAGTGGGTCTTTGATCGTTTCATCTCTCTTTCTGTCTTTCCCGCACAGAGCAGATCCTCTGAGGTGGAAAGAGTGTCAGAGAGACAGACCTGAAGCCGCAACACAATAGAGAACAGTGGAGAGGGAACAATGGAGCCTGTATCGTCAGAACAACAATCGGCCTCATCGGTGGATGAGCTGGTGGAGGCCTGCATTCAAGCATTCGGTTTGTAATCACAGTCACCCTGCACCCTTCTACACGCTTGATTCAATCTATTAAAGGTATATTCAGTGATTTCACTCAAAAAACGAGCCAAAAACTGTCACGGTTCAGGAAAGGCAGGTGTTGGACCCAAGTGCAGACAAAGGCAGAGGACAGGCAGGTCGAATGCAAGGGGGGTTTATTAACCAAAATCAGGAACATACAAGAGAGCAAGGCAAAACACTAGGAGCTAGGCAAAACACTAGGAACATGGAAAACACTAGGAACAAAAAACCACTGACAACATTTTACGAACGAACAAGGAACTGAACACACAAGGGCAAACTTATAGACATGGGATAACTAGACACAGGTGAACACCACTGACACCACTGAGTACAACATCACAGTAACAACGTAAAACACTAACTAACTAAAACCATGAAACCAGGGTACACAAATAACATAACACAAGTCACAGACTGTGACAAAAACGAGCCAAAAACGAAACCTAAGGTCTTTTGACCCCCAGGGGTTAACTGGGGACAGGGAGGAACTCCTTATATGGTCAGCACACTCTATAGTAGAGAGGATTATCACAACAAAATTAAGTGATATTTGAGCGAAATCACTGAATATACCTTTAAAGATGTGCCATATGAGGTGGAACTCGCTGATTTTGCGGACACCATTTCCAGACAAAAAACTGCTATCTTTCAAAGTCCGGCACTGACTATACTCTAGTGGCAGTGGTCCTTGGGGGGGGGGGGGGGGGGTCCAAATGGGTATTTTACGCTCTCAAAAGTTAAATTATTGTGATACATCTGCGTTAATTAATTTACAAGGAGTCTGAACAATTAGAGAATGTAGAATATATTGTTATTTTTGATCAACGTTTGCCTGTTAAAACTGTTTGGTGGCCATAAACGTCTAGACCACACATGGGCAACTGGAGGCCCAGGGGCCACATGCGGCCCCCACCTTCACTTAATGCGGCCCTCAGGTTAATATAAAAATACTGATATATTATTGATTTCAGCTGTTACAATTGCAAACATGACCTGCTTTTGTACGTCCAATGTGTTTGGATTTAAAGTTAACATAAGCATAACTATAACTAAATTAATTTGAAATTAAATAAAAAGGTGATTTTTCAGGATTCAAATTCAAACGGCCACATTTTCAGGTTTACAATTAAAATATAGCAAAAATAGCTGATCTATAAGCTCAAAACGCGACGCGGTGCGACGCGTTTTGAGCTTGTAGATCGGCAATTTTTTGCTGCGGCAACGTGGCCCCTCTGGAGTGAATGTGGAAATATAGTGGCCCTCTCCATCGTCAAAGTTGCCCACCCCTGGTCTAGACGTCTAATTGCCAATTAAGTACCGGATGCCACGGACGACAAGACGTCTTCCCTTGGGAATAAAAAAATAAAAAAATCCTCTAATCTGGTGTACAGGTGATGACATGCAAATTACATGCATAATATAATTACAAATTCTTTCTTTCTTTATAATGGGAGAATTGGCACTCAAAGCCTAAACTGGTGACCACCAGGTGGCACTGGCTCAAATGCAAAATAAATAATGGACCTTGACATGAAAATGGGTTGAAAACCACTGCTCTATATGGGGCTCAATGCTGACGTTGAGGGGACATGGTGTACCAAATCCTGGTTGTGACCGAAGGGGATTTTTCTGTTTCAGATGAAAAGGGAGCTTTGAAGGATGACTCCACAGTGCGCATGTTTCTCATGATGCACCCGTGGTACATCCCCTCCACGGAGATGGCCAAGAAACTGGTTCTCAAGTATCCTTCACCTATTATTACTGACTGGAAATGGATCAGGAAGGGAATGGCCTTCAGTCATGGCATGCCGTATATTATTTAATATTTATTCAGTAGTTGTAGTTGTAGTGTTTGCCGATGTGCCTTTCCAGTGCCTTTCTAGGCTTCATAATATCAAACATTCCACAGAACAGATTATGACAAATAACTTAAAGATACAAAGACATTACGGACATAATATAATAAAACGACAATAACAATAAAAAAAACAATTCAAATCGTGGAAATAGCTGATCTACAAGGTTATTTATTTGTATTTATTTAACAGGGACAATGCACATTAATCAACACGTCAGTTTTCACATCCATGTAAATGGGCCAGAGTTAGCCAGAAGCTATCATTTTAGATCTGTAGTCCCTGAGCAGGCTGCAACGTGTAGGCTTGTAGATCTGCTATTTCTGCTACGATCATGACGATTATGCAAAAAATAATTGCGATTTAGACGATTATGTACGTAATCGTTGTGACAGGTTTGCTTAATCGAAACATCTCAATCCGAATAATTATCTAACTAGTCTGAAAGGAGGACTCAAACTAGTGCTGGTTGTGTTCTTTGACTCTGCATATCAGATCTCAGGAGGAGAGCTGCACTGCTGAGCTCCGGACAAGAATCTGTCATCTCGTCAAGTGAGCAAGCATTTTCTCTGTACAGTATAATATCCCTATTTCATCTTTCTGCACCCCTATTCACTCTCACTGCACCTTTCTTGCATTTGCACTTCTCCCTTCTATTTCTCTGTTTCCCCTGTATTATTATTCCTTTCCTCCTAGGAATGTAATCTCCTTTGTGTCTTTTCTCTGTCTCTGACATTTCTCTTCCCCTTTAGTATAGGCCAGGGGAGATAAGATGGACATAATAGAAAATACATAACTCTTGAAGTAAATGACATACAAAGACAAAATTTCCTTGAGATTAAAAGGTTGAAAATCACTGCTAGAGCCGTAAAGATCTTCTCCTATGGGGGTCCTTGGCATATATTTTCTAATGGGGGGTCCACAGGGCACAGGCTAATGAGAATCATTTTGGGGGTCCTTGACATGAAAAGGTTTGAGAACCACTGGTTTACCACACCTCTTTGATCGCTGGTTTCTCTGTCCTTCTCTCTCTCTGGGGTCCAGATATTGGATCTCAGAGTTCCCGGCCGAGTTCAACCTAAACCCAGACTTGGCGGAGCAGATCAAAGACCTCAAAGACCTCTTGACCACAGAGGGCAACGAGAGCCAGAGTCAGCTCATTGATATCGACAGCGTGTGAGTCAATAATAGATTCTCTTCTCAAGATATTTTGTGCGTGGGTGTGTGCATGTGGTGCGTGCGTGTGTGTGGTGCGTGCGTGTGTGCGTGCGTGCGTGTGGTGCGTGCGTGCAATGAATGAGCTGTCTGTGTTTGTGGGGTCTCTCCTTCTATCTGTGTATCCCTTTATGTGCAACATTCTCAGGCCTTGCGTGACCGTATGTGAGGTCAGTGACCTTTCCTATTCCCATAAAGGTCATTTCTTGGTGATCCAGTGTTCCCTATAATGTCCTAAGGGACCCTTACTAGTGGCCTTTTGGGGGAAGCAAATTCTCTGCCAAGGCAGAAGCGTGGATAGAGGACATTTCAGTTAGTACACTACAGTTACAGCAGCATACTGACTTCATACTGTAATAAGTGATAGCAATTTAGTTGACACTTATTAGTCTAATGGCTTTGGCCATATACAGCATGCACATAAACATAAACCAAATGGTTTGTGTTAATGGTTTGTTTTTAGATTTGCTGTTCAAAACAACCCTGGGAAACATAATTTCTCCAAAGTGCATGCAAACTGATTTCCTTGTGACTCCATCACAGCAGAGTCTTCAACACCTAATCCAAGCAACTCAAACAGACCATCAATGGCAGATGTAAAATTATCTTTAGAGATAATTACAAATGGTGTTAATATTTCAGACACTGGTCCTACGGGAAGTGTTTCTAAGTTAAATCCAATTCATATTTAGTCAAATAAATTAAGTCCCTCACATATATGTATGTAAATTATATCCTGCACATAATTCTACAGTCATTGAAACTCTGGACCCAGACTGGGGAGGGAGTCTGCAGGGAGATAGGTGGGTTATTGTTATAATTATCATTATAACAATGTACAATGCGGAAGAATATTTAAAAAGAAGAGAAATGGTTATATTCGTGGACAAACAAAATATGTTAGATGTTTTGATGTGGTATCATTCAAATGAATGTTGACTTTTTGGAACTTTGTTTCAGACCCTTGGGCTAGTGAGTTAAAAAAAGAAAAGATTGAGAACCACTGCTTTATCTTGTGCTATGCATCGTCCTGTAATGGCTTATATCCTTTCAAACTCTGTAGTATATTTAACCAAGCATCTCGTTTGGGATATTTAACGTTTCTAAAGAGAGATCAGACTTATTGGCGCCGGATAGTAATGGAACATTATACCTCCTGGTTTAGGGGGGAAATGGAAGGCAGGGCTTTTCAGAGTAAATCTGCCTCATCTGCAGGGCAATCTAGTACCTTTTTATTTTGAAAAACTCCGTGGCATAAATAACATTTATCATCCCTCCTATAGGCCATCGTACAAATGGAAACGCCAGGTGACTCAGCGCGTGCCGTCCGTATCCAAGAAAAGGAAGATGTCTCTGCTGTTCGACCACCTGGACTCCTGTGAGCTGGCGGAACACCTCACTTATCTGGAGTACAAGTCCTTCTGCAAGATACTGGTACGTTCCAACCATGTGGACCAACACTGCTATCTGACAACCATTTGAACACTACTTGCCACAGGTGTGCTGCCACCGGAGCCTTTTAGAGTATTCACTGACTGGCATTCCAACTGGCCATGTTCGGGGTTCTTCGCAGCTGTTTTCTACATGTTGGTTAATGCCGTCTTGTCGGCAGGGCTGTTGAACTGTGAGTGTTCCTCCACATTTCAGCACCGTTTAGATGAGAGAGTTGTGACAACTCCGTTCACTTCATGGGGCCAGTCCAATGGCGGCTCTTCTACATAGACTTCTATTGGCAAAGTGTGACAAAGAATGCACTGGACTCGGGCAATAGCCTAGCTTCAATGATTTTAAATCCCTTTATTTTAGATCATTTTTTTATAATAGTACAACTAAACATTACAGAGACTTTAGTTGTCAGTTGTCACTGTAATTTTCACAGGTCCATTCTGGTCCCGTGAAGACCTCTACCTCCTGGTGAAGCTCTTCACCAGGAGGTATGATGACTAAATGATGACAGGCATGATGACTAAATTGGGAGAAAATAGGAAAGTTGGCACACACAAAAAAAAGTCTCCGCTAGTTCCACATTTACTTATTGGAATATTTAGTTGCTAAGCAACAACTCAAAAATCATCTAAATAGCTTTGCCTTTCTGGCGACATTACCTTTTTGAACAGTCTATCGGGACTCACTGAACTATGTGCCAGCTTTTGTTATATTTAACCCAATTAGGCCTGATGTCGAAATTTAAAAATTCTATGTCAGTGGTTCTCAAACTATTTCATGTCAAGGACCCCCAAGATTATTATGTAATTGGCTGCCGACCACCATCTGAAAATATGTTGCTCCAGAAGCAAAGATTTGAGTTAAAAAATGTTCACGCTGAAAGAATATATACCGGTATTCAGATTTGCGCCACATTTTCGCGATTTTTCAAAAATAGCAGACCTACAAGCTTGTAGCATGGCACTCGGTGCCGCGCTATGAGCTTGTAGATCTGCTATTTTTCAATAGCTAAAGTATAACATAATGCTTTAAAACATCAAAAGGGGTTCCTGCCCAAAATGGGTTAAGTACTAAAGTTTCCCACAGTACATTGCTCTGATGGCGGCGCGCTCAGTATGGAGGCTTAGCAGATGGTTATATTCGTCTGCATGTCCCGGTGGACACTCGCTCTCACTTACTTTCTGAAATTGTCATTTTTCCCTCATTTTCAATTCTTGAATTGATGTCTCGGCATGCATAAAGAGAAACCAGAGCTCATGCAGCTAAAAAAATGGTTGAGTACAGAAGAAAAGAAGGAATGTGTTTGTTTGCTCACTGTTTAGCCAATTAATCTTAAAATGTATTGGTTATCTGCATCTGGCAGTATCTGTCATTTGTTACACTCGTATTAATACAAATTTAAACTGTGACTAAAACATTAAAGTACAATTAGAAAAACTCGACGGACGGACGGATGGACTGACTGAGCAGTCAAAGAGGGTCGTAGCTGTTACGGTTTGGCCAGAAATATGCCTATAGTTATTTAATTTGAATTTGAAAAAAAGAAAAGAAAATCTAATTTGTCCACTCAAATTATATGAAATACTCTCCCTTGTACTACAGATGTCCTCTACTATACCGGCATCATATACATTTCACATGCTCCCTATAATTCACATAATTAAATAAATGGCCCCAATAAGGCAGATAGATGACAGAGAGGCCCTAAAAACATATCAATAGAGACATTGTAGTGCCAAGGCAGATGGTCTACCCCCTCAGACATATTATCAACAGCGACCAAGGCAGATGGACTGGGGACTTTCAGAACTTGTGTTGTGTCGTTGCTGTTTAACCAGCCAACCTCAGAAAACATACCATGTACTGTACTGTACCACAACATAGAAAGAGGGAGGCTTGGAGTCCTTCCCTGGCAGACGCCGGGCAAGCATGTGCTTCACTTCAGGGCCTTTTTGATTCAGCGACACCAGGCCTGCATGGCCCTATGGGCACATCACGGTTCAATTGGCCCGGCTGGAGTTCCTTTCGTTGGGCCGCTATATGCCAGCCAGCACCCAACAGATCCATTCAGTCATCCAGACATTTTTATTGGGCATTTTATACGCCTTTATTGATAGTACAGTAGATAGACGGGAAACGGGGAGAGAGAGAAGGGGGGGGGGGGGGGGGGGGGGGGCGACACACTTGGGGATGCACAGCAAAGGCCGTCGGGGATCCGGACTCGAACCTGTGACGCGCTGGAAGGCTGCATTGGAGCCTAAGTGCCTGGACCGCTAGGCCAGCTGGAACATCCTAAGTTTCTCTGAAACAAAGCTGGACGAGTCCACCAGGGACCCAGAGATAGAAATAGAGAACTATACTATCATTAGGAACGACAGAAACAGGCATGGCGGTGGCGTGTGCATGTATATTCACAAAGACACTGAATATGTTACTCGTACTGACTTACAGCATGATGAAATTGAAACTGTGTGGGTTGAATTAATTTTCAAAAATGCTAAATCAGTATTAGTTGGCACCGTCTATAGACCGCCCGATCAGAATGGGTTCTATGATATACTTGAGGGGTGCTTAGCTGGGGAGGAATGTGTAGAGAAAATCCTGATTGGCGACTACAATACGGATATGCTTCATAAGGAAGCACCTGTGTTTAAGTCATTTAGTCGGTTTTGTGATCTGCATGGTGTCAGTCAGCTAATTACCCAACCCACAAGAGTGTGTGATTCTACTCAAACTGTCATTGATCTCATTCTGACCTCGGACAAATCCAGAATCTCCAAGAAAGGGGTTATTGTATGTGGGCTCAGTGATCATTTTATGATTTTCTGTACCCGCAAAATACATAAACTAAAGTTTGACTGTCACAAAACAGTCATATCTAGGGACCTCAAAACCTACTCTAGTGAGGCCTTTAACCTAGAACTGGAGAGTCTGGATTGGTCCGATGTGCTCAGGAGCTCACTAGTCGAAGAAGCATGGCTTGGCTTTAAAACCAAATTTACATCAGTACTAAACATCATGGCTCCTTTGAGAACCATCAGGGTCAAAACCCGCTCGGAGCCATGGATGAATTCGGACATACTGACTGCAATGAAAGCCAGAGACAACAAATGCTCTGAACTTCTTAAATGCAAGTCCATGCTAGCCAAGCGCTTCGACAGTAATCTCCAGACCAAACTGTGCAACCTAAAAACCCAGTGTAACAAGCTAAGAAACGGTGTAATTGCCATGACCAAATCTGCCAAATGTAACTTTATCAATGATAAAGCCGAGGAAATCAAAAACAATCCTCGGGAACTCTGGAAGTTACTAAACAACCAACTAGGCTGTGGTCAGAAACTAAAAACCAGGTTTACTAACATAAACATCAAATCGAATAACACCCTCATCACTGACAAGCTTGATGTAGCCAACCACCTGAACATCTTCTTTACAAACATTGCAACAAAGCTGGTTAGCAAACTGCCCTCCCACTCTGGGCGTTTTGGTGTAGAGCACATCAAAGCCTTCTACAAAAACCTTGGTGTTTGTAAAGATGATTTCAAAATGGCAATGGTAACAACCGAGGAGGTACTTAAAAAACTGAGTGCCCTCCAACCCCACAAGGCCACTGGCCATGACAATATCCCCTCCAAATTTCTCAGAGACTCAGCCTTTTCCATAGCTCCAGTCATCACCCACATAGTTAACCTCTCCATCAAACAGGGACAGGTCCCCCAAGATTTTAAACTGGCCAAAGTAACCCCCTTGTACAAAAAAGGGAGTAAATTAGAACCCGGCAACTACCGCCCTATTTCTATTCTAAGCTCCATCTCGAAAGTGATGGAAAAAATAGTCTATGAACAGGTTGAAAAGTATCTTGCCACTAATAAATTGCTGTACGAGTTCCAATCTGGTTTCAGAACATCCCACTCCACTGACACATGCCTCCTCTATTTGAGCGACCACATCAAACACGAGGTGGACGCTGGAAAATACTGCGGCATGGTCATGCTGGACCTCCAAAAGGCTTTTGACACCGTGAACCACTCCATACTGGTTAACAAGCTTAAAGCTATTGGTTTTGATAGCACATCAGTGAGCTGGATGCAATCCTACCTGGAGGGGAGAGAACAGATGGTGGAGGTGAACGGAACACTGTCCCCTCCCCTCCCAGTGAGCTGTGGCGTCCCACAAGGAAGCATACTAGGGCCTTTACTGTTCCTAATATATGTTAACGACATGACTTCAGCTTGTGACTGCAGCTTGTTCCTGTTCGCAGATGACTCAGCACTGCTGGTCTCGGACAGGAACAAACTGCAGGTTGAAAAGACCCTCAGCTCTGAACTCGGTAGAATCTGCACCTGGCTCGCTGATAACAAACTATCCTTACACCTGGGAAAAACTGAATCCATCCTCTTCGGATCAAATAGTAATCTCAGCAAGGCAGATGGCTTCTTGGTTAGAGTGGGTGACAATATTATCACACGAAAAGATCAAATTACCTACCTAGGTTCCATCCTGGAGGCCAATCTTTCCGGTGATAAGATGGCCACCAACGTAATCAAAAAAGTCAATCAAAGAACAAGATTCCTTTACAGGATCTCCTCACTGGTCAGCAAAAACACCTTGAAGACCTTAACAGGAGCCCTCGTACAAGGTTTCTTTGACTATGCATCCACCTCTTGGTACCACAGCACCTCAAAGGCCCTTAAAACAAGGCTCCAGACCTCCCAAAACAAACTGGTCAGGCTCCTACTTGGCCTCACCCCCCGAACCCACCTCACCCCTGCCCACTTTGACTGGCTGGGATGGCTTAGGGTCGACGACAGAGTACAGCATCTTGCAATGGGTCTGGTCCACAAGATTCGATACACCACCAAGATACCCATGTACCTGTCTAAATACTTCCTTAATGTAAACGAAGTCCACACCCACAACACCAGAGGGAGTGCAACAAACCATGTACAACCCAGATTCGGCACAAACAAGGGACTAAATTCTTTTCGCTCCTATGCCACCAAAATGTGGAACGCCCTACCAACAGTCATTAAGACATGTGAATCCCTTGACTCCTTCAAAACCGCTCTCAAAGGGCACCTACGGATGGCTGCAATTCGAAACTGGCCTCTGTAAAATCTGAATCCCCCCCACCCCCCCACCCCATTTTCCCTCACTGTATATTGTATCTTTTCCCTTTTTTGCTTCCCATATGATGAATTTAGCTACATAGAAATGTCTATTTGTATGTCTCTAAATGTTTGTATGTCTTTAAATGTTTTGATGAATTGAACAATGTGGGCCCTGTTGTAAACAAGTGTAATGCTTAATTGGGTCGTCCACTCACAGTTGACAGTCTTTGTATTGAGTTTGTGCTTAAAATGTACTGTAAATTCTACAAACTGTTAATAAATATTTCAATCAATCAATCAATCTGATCATCTTGACACTAAATGTGTGTTTATCTGTCTGCATGAGTTAATGCTCTCAGTCAATTGGATTCAATAGAAGCCAGCACGTCTTCTATGGCAGTGGTTCCCATTCCCAAACCTTTTCATGTCAAGGACCCCCAAATTGACACTAATTAGGCCGCGGACCCCCATTTGAAGAGACATGCCAGGGACCCCCTGGCATGTCTCTTCTTTTATGCTCTAGCAGTGATTCTTAACCCGTTTTATTTCAAGGACCCCCAGTTTGCCATGAATTAGGCTATACAGACCCCCATTTAATGGCATTTCTATCTCTGAGATTTATATTTTAAAATCTGTAAATTTTTTGGTTCCATTTATACACTCTCAGTGTTACAGACCCATAAGGGTCCATTTGGTTCCAAAGTATCTTTTAGCTGGGGACCCCCTGGAACTCCCTCAAGGACCCCTGGGGGTCCCCGGACCCCACTTTGAGAACTTAGAACTTAGAACTTAGAAATTTCTAATGGAAGCATGCCATGTGCCGAAAATAGGCTATCTATCTACAAGCTTTACAACACCTCACACTGTGACCAATTGTTGTAAGCTTGTATGTAGCCTACTTTTTGATTTATTTTGAGATGAAATAGTGGTAAATCTTGATCTCAGGTATTTCATAAAAAAAGGTTTGCCCTCTGGTGCTTTAAAGCATTTGGTTTTAAAATACAAAATTACTATCATTTTTTGTCAGGGCTGGCATGGCTGACTTTAGCATCAATCTGCAATCAGGGTACCAAAACATCATAATACTACATATTATGCTGATTGAAAAACACAGCTCTGTGTGTGTGTGTGTGTGTGTGTGTGTGTGTGTGTGTGTGTGTGTGTGTGTGTGTGTGTGTGTGTGTGTGTGTGTGTGTGTGTGTGTGTGTGTGTGTGTGTGTGTGTGTGTGTGTGTGTGTGTGTGTGTGTGTGTGTGTGTGTGTGTGTGTGTGTGCGCGCGCGTGTGCGTGGGGCTTCTTTCACAAATTGCATCGGGGTTGGTGAAAGGGCCTTTCTGTGTGAAGTTTGCATGTCCCCCCCGACGATGTACTCCAACAAAATCTGATCGGAGCGATATGCGGCCGCTAGAGGCAGGATCAACGCGAGACTGGTGACATTGGCGCTGTGCCACAGCGCAAATGTAAACACAAGCTAACAAGACTACAACTCAAAATTATTATGGAGATATCAGCTTTTTGTCCTGCTGCTTCCGGTTCATCGTTTCTGCCTGAGAGAGACTTGTGAACTCAATACTGCCGCAATCTGGCAGCGTCAGATTATAGGGTAGGTAGTAGGTACCCTCACAAAAAACATGCAGTAATCCTGGTCTCTAAACTGCCTCCCCCGGGCCAGCCGGGGCGCCTGATGGAGGGGAAAAGAACTGGTCGGAATAATGTGTTCCTTCCACACGCTACGTCCAACCAGGGAATTTAATAATTTTTATCCCACGATTTTGCAACCCAGTTTTTTTTCTCACAATTATCTAATGTAATCCTGGGTCCAAGGCTCCAAGCTGCTTCCTTTCACCTGACAGGGAGGAATTTCCCCGGCCGGATGTAGCGCGTGGAAGGAACACGTTATTCTGACCAGTTCCTTTCCCCTCCATCAGGCGCCCCGGCTGGCCAGCAGGGGGAGGTAGTTAGAGACCAGGATTACTGCATGTTTTTGTGAGGATACCTACCCTAGGGGACACGGGGAGAACATGCACACTCCACACAGAAACTCCCTCTTTTCAGGTGAAAAGACTCCGTTGCTCTCCCCAGGTGTTGCAGAGGCAGTGTAGAGCCCAGGATTACATTATCTAATTGACACTGGGTGAAAAAAATGGGTTACAAAATCATGGAATAAAAAAATAAAAGCATATTATTTTAATAGATTTTATAAAAATTCTAACCCATGTCCTCTTAGTTCCAGGACTACCATAGCTTCGTGATGCATGGCTGCACGGTGGACAACCCCATCCTGGAGCGCTTCATCACCCTCTTCAACAGCGTGTCCCAGTGGATCCAACTGATGGTGCTCAGCAAGCCCACTGCCCCGCAGCGTGCTGCCGTCATCTCCCACTTCATCCGGGTGGCACAGGTCTGTAACACACCGCGGGGGGAGGGGGATAATATGGAGAGCAACAGGATTAACCACCTGTTTTCAGCCCCTGGTTTGGTCATGTCATCCATCCATCCATCTTCAACCGCTTCTCCGTAGTCGGGTCACGGGGGCAACAGCTCCACCAGAGAGCTCCAGACTTCCCTCTCCAGAGCAACATTAGTGACTTCCTCCTGGGGGATCCCGAGGCACTCCAAGCCCAGTGAGTTGATGTGTTTCCTCCATCTGTGCCTTGGTCTGCCCGGGGGTCTCCTCCCAGTGGGACGTGCCTCCCAAGGACCTCCCTAGGGAGACGGTCGAGAGGCATCCTAACCGCAGATGCCCAAACCACCTAAGCTGGCTCCTTTCCAGGCGAAGAAGCATGCAGCGACTCTACTGCAAGTCTCTCTCACGTGACTGAACTTCTCACCCTATCTCTAAGGGAGCCAGCCACCCGTCTAAAAACCTCATTTCGTCCGCTTGTATTCGCAACCTTATTTATTCTGTCATGACCCTCACTTCATGACCATAGGTGAGAGTAGGAACGAAGATTGCTCCCTTTTGGACCAGCTGGCCATTGGCTGGCCCAGACAACGAAGCGGGACTTCCCCCCTTCTTCTCCGTTGGTTTTTATTTTGACTCGAGTGGGAGGGGAATCCCGATCATAGACTGTAACGGTAGCCACGCCCCTCAGAACATGCGCGACTTTATGGTCATTTTTTTTAATAAATGGGACCATAATTTTCCAAAAAGAATATTATGACATTAGAAATGAGACTTTAAACTAGTGACTGGAAGCAGAAAGTATTCATGACCATGTTTATTAAGGTAATACAGTCTAGGTGAAGTTGGGCCAAAATACATGGGCCTCTATGGAGCTATGGGGCTTTTTGGGTCCAGTCCAGCGCCACAACAGGCCATTATATGAACTACCGATTTCAAATGAGGCTTCACGAAATATCTTGCTGACTGCCCCCCTGGTATAGACAGAGAGCTTTGCTTTCTGGCTCAGCTCAGCAGGTCCTGTCATTATAGGCGAAAAATGTCAAAAGGAAATGCAGTTTTCAGAAGCATAAAGAATGGCAGAATAGCAGGTGTACAAGTCTCACAACGCAGCACAATGTAGTGTCCTGACTTTAATCCTGGATGATCTCCTCTGCCCTCCTTGCACAGAAGCCTTTCAGCTTCCTCACCGTGACTGCCAAAGCATATTATACTGTATAAGAGTCATGCCGGATGGTTCTCTTACTGTATACCATCTTCCTTTCACTGCTGGAGATATGCCACGAGGTGCAGAGCTAGTAGGCCAACTGTATGTTTTGTACGTTAATCGACAATGTAGATACACATAATTGTGTGTGTGTGTGTGTGTGTGTGTGTGTGTGTGTGTGTGTGTGTGTGTGTGTGTGTGTGTGTGTGTGTGTGTGTGTGTGTGTGTGTGTGTGTGTGTGTGTGTGTGTGTGTGTGTGTGTGCGCGCGCGCGCGCGAGTATAAGAGACATGGCTACGTTAACACATACAGGATATGCAATAGGAAAATTATATACATTCATTGTACTATAATTGAAAGTAAATATAAAACATTTAACATTAAAAAAGACTGCATGGGGAAACTGAAGCAGAAGATAGGATGTTAGGTCCAACTGCTATTCAGCCATAACTTCAGCGGAGCTGGTAGTTTTAATCTTTTTCAAACCCTATAAAATAATTTTACAATTTACTGTGTCAAAGGCCATTTGGAGGTCTATCATGCCACTATAATTTCCCCCATCAATTTCAGTCCTGATCTGATCTGTCAAGTATAGCAGACAGTATCGGTGGAGTGGGATTTTCTGAAACCTGATTGAAACTCTAATATAAGGTCCTGAGATGTCAGATTGAATTGAATTGAATTGAATTGAAAATTGAATTGAAATGAGCCTTTCTATGATTTTAGATAGAGCGTTAATTTGATTGACTGATTTATAATAAAAGTGACGCATGGTGTAATGTAATGACTGCTGCGTCCTGTAAGAATTTGGCAGGGATATTGTCCTGTCTCGTGGCTTTCCCGTATCATTGATATTAACTGGTTTTAAATTTCTCTGCCTTATGGGGCAGGGTTTATCACTTTTTTGGGGGACATTTCATTTCTCCACTGTAATCAGAGGAGAAGTTCACTGAAGTTCACTGAAGAAGTTCTACTTTATTTCTGGGTTGTACTGTCACAATACACCTCAGTCTGCTCCCAGTGCTCCCACTGTTTTCTTTTTTTTTCTTTATCCCTCCACCGTCACTCATCATTTATTCACCAGTGACTCATCCGGTTTTCGACGACCCCCGTCTGTCCCACACACCACTCGCCTCCGGATCCACTCAGCCCGGGTGAGCTGGGCTGTTGCAGAGGTTGTACCTCATAGAATAGGGGACATTTGTATGCAATTCCTTGTCAATTCAATGGGGTGATTCATAGTAGATCGGGTGGTGGTATCTACTCCTGAACCTACGTTGAACACAACTTGCCATATGTTAATGTCAGCGTGGTAACTATAGGTGCAATTTCCCATTGACAGCCCATACATCCAAACAAACAATGTTAAACTCACCAACATTGCAGCTGTCTGAAAAGCTTAAATTATCCTCTTTCTATCTGCAAAGTGTTTGTTTCATAAAAACCCACTGTAGACGTTATGTTATTATGTTATGAGCTACTTTATTTTCCTTGCAGGTGATTTCTTTTTATCATAGTATTGCGCAGTTTGGAAGTGCTCGTTAGATATCACTCAACAGCCCATGCGTAACCACCTGTTTTGAATTCGCACATAATGCAGGAGGCAGCAGGATGTTGCTTTACTGAAAATGAGCGCTTCCAAACTCTGATGGCCGTGGTCTGCAGATGCAATTGATCCCAGGGTACTGAGGCAGCGGAGGGAGCGAGTTATTACACAGCTCACAGGGGCACCTGCGGCAAGTCAGACTTAATTACCTAAAGTAATTATGTTCCAGGTGTTACCTAATGTAATTAGGTTCCAGGCAGTTTTTTGTGATCTAAACTTTTCTTTTGGCTGCAGTGCGGCATTGGGTCCTGACTCCTGACATAGAAGTGCATACAGTGTGGTAAAGTCCCGGCACACTGCTGTGCTTTCCATATTTTTAGCTGCGTTTTTCCGAAAAACGCGTCCAGTCTGCAAACAACATGAGGTTGTTTTATTTTGGGGACAGTCGGTGCTCGTAAAATTCGACCATTTTGAGTTACCCTGTTGACGAGATGTGGTCACGCAGACAACAGTCATACAAAGGAGTACAGTGAGTACACACTCATTTGTCACTCGTGTTTTCCCCAAACAACAACATCAGCAGACTGTTGTAAGAACTGATTAACCTCTGGAAACAAGTGTCCATAGTATCATCTATAACTTAGATTCGACCCATTGGTGTTATAATGTAGCCGAGTCTTTTTCTCACTCCTTTCTCTTTAAAGATGGAGCACTGTGATTTTTGTATTTGTGTATATTTATTTAAAAAAAGGCACTTCATCTTTAACCTTCACCTGTGTATGCATCCAATAAACAGGCTGTTTGATTATTCCTGTGCCTTGCCGTTATCAGAGGAATATAACGGTCTATAATGGTAGATCATCACACGGCTCGGGGGGGGGCGCCTTCCACACAGCTTAGCCTTAGTCAATTGATTCCAGTAGTGGGTGTTTGAGCTGAAGGAGGGCTGAAAAAAACAAATGATGCCCCCTGGCAGCTCGCCCACACAGCTGCGACCCACCATTGATTTTCGGCAGGGCTGAAGGGCAAACTGCTGAGCCCCGCGGAGCACCATTCACACAGCGTTAGCATATTACTTTGATACGTATAGCGGTTAACCAAATGTATGCCAAGAACGTGGGACCTCGTTCTTCTCTCCACGACCCGCCCTGTGCCAAAACGAGGGAACTCGTCTTTCTTTAACCCATTCTGACCTGAGATCAGATTCTAAAAATGTCTGTTTGAAAATGACAGTTTTCTGAAAAAGCCATGTTTCTATGTCAGTCGTTCTTCGATTTTTCGTTTTTATTTTTCCTGCTATTTCTCCTCATAATGAGACATCTTTGAGACCTTACAAAAGTCTAAACTTTGATGATGCTAAGAAAGTGAAACCATCCCGCGACGATGCATATAGCCTAGAATGAAGATTTGGCTCAAAAATATGGACGGCTATCACTTCCGGGGCGTGTGACCCGGAAGTGACACGTCTTGTAAGCATATAGCGCGGATTTCTTTGGCACTGCAGGGCACCACGTAGTGGCACACATTGTGTTAATAGCGCGGGCCAAAACCAGCCCAGCCCTCTTCTTGAGTGGCATTCATTTAGGTTTAATAATGGCCTGTCATGTTTGCGTCGAGGTGATATTATGTGCTTGCGTGAGACGACATGCACGATCGTACCTGCATACGTGTGTGGGTGTGTGGGTGCATGGGTATGTGTGTTGATGGCAAATTGCCTTGTCTATTACTCAGTCTCTCCCAATTTCTTAGTATAACCTTCAAATTGGTTTCTGTCTCAACTCCTCCGAACTGACTCTGACATCAATCTTCTTGCCATCATGCCAGACCACAAATTTTAAATCCTCTTTTGGCTATGGCTCACACAAGCCCACAATATATAATATATAATAATGTAACTCTTGAGAGTGTAACATGAAACCAAATGGTCCCGTACGGGTCCTTTCACATTTTACACACTTTTACACTCTATAGGGTCCATTTGGTTACCAACTCTCCATAATTTAGCTTGGGACCACCTGGAACCCCCTCAAGGACCACTGGTGGTCCCCCCTTCCATCTGACTCTCTGTCTCTCTGTCTCTGCGTCTACAGAAGCTGCTCCAGTTGCAGAACTTCAACACTCTCATGGCGGTGGTGGGCGGCCTGAGCAACAGTTCCATCTCCCGTCTCAAAGACACGCAGAGCCACATCAGTGCCGAGACCAACAAGGTGAACCTAAACAAAGTCTGTCACAAAGCATCTGTCTGGTTGCGTGGGGCGACCAGACAATTATGCAATATGCAATATGAATACAGCGTAACTGTATAGTAGGGCATTAACGAGTTGAGATTTTTCCCAGTCGACTTGTCAGACAGTACAGTCGAAGTTGAGGGCATAAAGTTCAACTTCAGCCAGGCAATTAATGGGACACCGATGAGAGCACATCAAAGGAGAACACAGCTGCAGTCATATAGGTTGTTAATTAAGGCTGAACTCCGATGCAATTGCAAAGGGAAATCTAGAAGACTAAATAATAACTTTTCTGTCCGTGACAATAACCAATCCTACAGTTTGAATTCTGTACACTCGCACACAGGGGGAAAACAAATGAAAATGTTTATTTTAATTTTATTTATTTTATTTTTTCGACTTTCGACTTGTCCTAATTTGAATCGACTTGTGTTAATGAAGTCGATTTGTCGATGCATCGATTTATTTTTATGAATGCCCTACTGCATTAGTAACTTTTTCATTTATTTGTTCATTTCCTGAAAAGTTCATAGGAATGTAGGAAAACGAAAAAAGGGGGATATTTACTCGTGAACCATGAAAATGGTTCCGTGGTGCGTCCTTCGAAAGCCTACAGGGGTTGTGCAAGGATGCGCTGTGATTGGCCAGAGCACTTGTCCAAGGACACGCTATGATTGGCTCTTAGCCACTTGTGGCTCGTGCTCGGTGGTGTCTCGCGTGGATCAAGTTCGCTTGAGATGGCGGGCGGGCCTCTGTCACGGTCTAGCCCAGCATAGAGTTATATATTTAGGTCTAGTCCGCAGTTGTGGTAGGCGAGAAGAAGTGGGGAGTGGTTATAAGCACAACACGCGCAGTATTTAGAATGTCGCTTCCGTACCGTGACCCACTGTTTGGGGAAACACCCTGCCTGCTCCAAATCCCACTTCACCTCCTTCATTCCTTCCGCTCGTCAGGTGTTCAACGGCCTCATTGAGTTGGTGACGTCGTGCGGGAACTACAGCCACTACCGCCGGCGCTTCTCGGAGTGCACAGGCTTCCGTTTCCCCATCCTGGGCGTGCACCTGAAGGACCTGATCGCTGTGCACGTGGCGCTGCCCGACTGGACGGACCGGGAGAAGACGCGGGTCAACCTGGCCAAGACGCAGCAGCTGTACGCCATCCTGCAGGAGCTGGCGCTGATCCAGACCACGCCGCCCAGCAGCGTCGACGCCAACACGGACCTGCTCAATCTGCTCACGGTTAGTTACGGTAACTGTATTATAGCACTGTCTCTCACTCCATTTCTATCTCTCATGTATCTCAAAGGGCTATATATGCACACACGAAAAAAGCGCCTACTCCAGGTGTCTCTCTGTTTTTAACAGCTGGTGGATGGAAATTATGCCAGCACGCGACTTCAACTTGCAGCGTCGGCAAATCACCTCCGTCGACGCGTCGAGTTTCAGCCGCGCGCGAGCATCATTTCCATCAACCAGCTGGTTTGTGCTGTGACGGTGTGCCTCGCCCTTACCGATCCTCTCAGTTATGAGGCCCTTACCGATCTTCTCAGTTATGAGGCCCTTACCGATCTTCTCAGTTATGAGGCCCTTACCGATCTTTTCAGTTATGAGGCCCTTACCGATCCTCTCAGTTATGAGGCCCTTACCGATCTTCTCAGTTATGAGGCTCTACATAAGCAAAGCTAAATCAATAATTTCACTCCATTTTGATTAGCTTCCACTTCCATGGAAACGTGAACAGCGGCAGAATAATGGCCTGTTATTGAGAACAGTGGTCTGCTATTCAGAAATATGAGACTTCAGAATGGATCAATCAGAATTGAGTATTAAACAAATTGTACTCTCTTCTAATAAAAAAGCATGATGCAACAGTTGATCACATTTAAAAAAATAAAATAAATTTGACAAAACTGGGAGCTGATCAAATTTACCCAGGTCAGTGACAGTGTGTGAGGATATTGTGAGGATAAAATGCCTTTGGTAAGTAACGGTATTTTAATTATTTTACCCAACCTCCTGAGCCTTACGCCTGCCATTGTGAATCGATACTTTCTCTCATATCGCCTCATACAAGGTGGGGGTTAGTGGGCGTGACAAAGTGCCTTTCCAGAGGTCATTTATCATCCTCATTATGCCCTTGTCTACTACAGTTTTGCCCACGCCTCAGAAGTGGCCTGTGTGCACATTCTGTGTTTTAAGTCCATCGCTTTATTACTGACCCCATGCATGCATCCTCTGGTGTGGGGAATGAGCGATCATCTTTAACTGCTTGTCTGGGTGGCTAGACCTAGCAGCGAATTACTCTGTCGTGTAGATTTCAACATCTGATTCTGCACCTTTGTCTGGGAATACAGAGTGAGATTGATCTTGAGTGCAGACTCTCTTCCTCTCAGACAGTTATTGCCACTGCTATTGAGGTCGGTGCGGTCTTCTGTGAACCGCTAGCAATTTAGTTTAAGAAGGTGCAATTTGAGGTTATGATCCATATATACAACACAATTAGTTTAGAAAGTTGCAATTTGAGCATGATGGTGCGAGAAGGTTCTGGTTCTGGTTCTTCAGTTCATTCATGTATCTGATTGTTCAGGGAAAGAAAAATTGTCTAAACTGCTGTGTCTCTGTGTTTGATCTATATCCTTTTTGTCAGTTGCAGATAACACTTCTGAATTTAGCAGATCTACGAAAACAAATGTGGCCCTAATCTTTGAACATTTATTCTTTCAACTCATATATTAGTAGGGTGACCCTATGCGTGGGACAGTCCCTCATTGCCAGGACTTTTCAGGCGTCCCACAAATTGAGACCATGTCCCACATTGTGACTAGCAGTGTTAAAATGCCCGCTATAATCCCCTAATAGTTGGCTTTCTATTGTAAAGCTCTCATTGCCTCTTTCCTGCCAAATGTAGCCTACTATTAATAAGTCTGTTAAAATAACATGGGAAATATCCCTTAGGCTACGGTACCAAGTCAGCCATTCTACCCATGACCAAGATTTGCATTTAAAACCAAATGTGAGATCAGAGGGGTTTAATAATAAAATGATAGGCATTATTAGGCCTAGGCCTTTATAGACGGAGCTTGAAACAGAACCTGTATTCTCAGTTGAGATTCTGGTTGGTTTACATTACTGCGGTCAGTAGTCAGGCTGCATTCAGGTGTTAATGGCAAATTGGCAATACCAAAATAAGTCGGAAGTCCATGAGCCAGAGCTCCAAATTTGGGCTCCTAATCTGAGCATTATATAAAAATATGCCAGAATTTGCATAACTTTTGGATATAAGAGGCAACCTTCTTATTTAATTTTGTTTACATGTTAGAATCAAAGGTTTTAAGTAATAAGTTGCTACCCCGCCCCGTCCCGTCCCACACAAGTGATACTTCTGTCCCTCAAATGAACATTTTGGATCTAGTCACCCTATCTATTAGGGGGGGTCCCTGGAACAACATATTTTTAGATGGGGCTCGGTGGCCAATTACATATAATTGTGGGGGTCCTTGACAAGTTGACATAGATTTAGGAGACATTTTGTAGAATCTGGTCTCAGGTCTAAATGGGTGTCTTCCTGAACAGCTTCCCCTCAACTGTCCCCGAGATCAATCACTACATTTCACTGCAGGTGTAAATTACTTATTATTCAGAGCTGAGGAGAGACCCACGGAGCTGGACATGGTCAATACCTAATTGTCCCATCATGCAGACACTTATTTCCGTTGAGGTGTGCTCTGCTTTGCTGCGAGGCAACGAGAGTTGAACAGTCAAGCGTGGTAAGGTATAGCTATAATAAGCAAACTGATGAAGGCAATGCTTTTTCTCCTCCTGGCTGAGTCATACTCAATGCTCGTTATAAAGAGGACCTATTACTGCATCCTCAATATTCTAGTCTAACCTCGATCCTGCGATTCAGAGGTGAAAACAATCAAAAATCCAATTTCCACCCTGGAGTCAACCACTTAAACTCAATATAGCCCATGCAGGAACACAATAGAGTCAGTGTATAGAACACCTCTGTGTGGAAGAATGTAGCCAACAACAAATGACAGTGGATGATTATGGGGGACAGCTGGGGCCGCTCGAACATATGTTGCAATGGTAGCATCCCTTTACAGAAACAAGCCGCATGAAATCGATTCAACTCAGTTATCCGTCTTGGCGATGGGATTCTAATGATGAACCTGTAAACCTGTCAGTGAGAAGTCCATTACCTTATGTGACTGGCCCTGGAATTTATAAAGACAGACCATCCCAATTAGAGCCACTAGAGGCGAAATGGTACACCAATCCTACAAATGGTATCCTTAAGGTACTTTCAGACGGGCATCGATTAACGCAGACGTCTGCTCCAGGAAGCGCAAGCGTAAAACAATGCTAAACAGAATCCAAGTCTAGTTAGTCATTGGCGTGTGCACGAAACGAGCAATACGCTTGTGTCGTCGCCCCCCCTTCGACTTCTCCGCACGTACAGAGAAAAAAAACGCAGGTCTCATTGAAAATGAATTACTAGCTCGCGTTTAATCGCTGCCCGTTTGAAAGGACCTTAAGTCTGACGGCAGATCACGCAAACGTCATACAGTATGTTTACTGGTAGGCAATCCCACGAGAGTGTGTTGTCGGGACAGAGAAAGGTCTAACAAAGTTGATTTTCTCCTGATTTGTCTCTGAAAGAAATCCATTTTAGTATGAAAATCTTGGGAATATTGTGTGGTATTGTGGTCCAATATTTCTATCAAAGTCAAAGTCGTACGATTTGTCACACGTTACCGCAGTGAAATTTGTTTACCATATGTGCCCCATCTCTTGGAGCGGTGAGCCACAGCCATGCCGTGCTCGGGAATCATTTGATTATTTGAGCTGACCCCCCCGATCCAACCCATTGAGTGCCAAGCAGGGAGGCTGACCCGGCCAGGGATGGAACCCCCGACCTCGCAGTTTCAGGGCGGCCACTCTAACCACAAGGCCACTGTCAGTGACCGTGAGGCTAAAGAATGGTTCAGATAAGCTGTTCACTCTTCTAATGTAATGAATAGACTCCAACCTGCTTCCGGTGTCCTGAAAAAGGCATCCACCTACTTCACGCAGATACGGGAAGTAAAGCGGAGATGGCATGTCTTGCTATTTTAATCTTGGCTGTACTAGTCTGTCACTCTGTTTATACTCCTACACTGTTCCGCTGAAACTTGTCCCAAACATGTGCTTGTTTTCAACCCATTTTTAACCTGAGGCCGAAAAAATGCTTCTAAATCTAAACAGTTTTCTGAAATGTTTCTCAACCTTTTCATGTCAAGGACCCCCAGAATTATCTGTATTTGGCCGCGGATCCCCATCTGAAAATATGAAGTTTCAGGGACCCCCCCAGAAGCAAAGATTTGAGTTAAAGCATAAAAAGGAGACTCCGCTCCGTCCGACTTTGTTACAGGCCTAAACATTCTCCCCTTCCTCCCCACACACACGGGAACAGTTTAGACATATAATAAATATTCTAATAAATATTCACATTTCCCCCTCATGCACAAGATCGGTGATCGTATCGGTCTAAAAAAACAAACAAAAAAAAACATCAGTGCTCCAGTGAAAGCACATCTCGCCATGTGTAAAAAAAGGACATTTCACTCATGACTCGAAACAAGGCAA
The DNA here is from genome assembly GCF_964188405.1 of Protomyctophum parallelum. Taxonomy (NCBI): domain Eukaryota; kingdom Metazoa; phylum Chordata; class Actinopteri; order Myctophiformes; family Myctophidae; genus Protomyctophum; species Protomyctophum parallelum. The sequence goes on along the minus strand of NC_139716.1, from coordinate 24,540,698 downwards.
AGCTTTTTATAACTCCACATTTTGACGATCTGACGAGGCTGTTCCATTTGTCCCGCCGTGCTGTGCAGGTGTCCTTAGACCAGTATCACACGGAAGAGGAGATCTACCAGATGTCTTTACAGCGAGAGCCCCGCAGCGCCAGGCCCGCGGTGAGCATTGATTTTATAACACCGGTCCATTATACAGGAGATCATTATCGTCATCTTCCCCACCGACCTTTAACTGTGCACAGACAGACACATAGTCGATGACGTAACCCAGAGGTGGGCAACGTTGACGATGTTGTTCCACACTCACGCCAGAGGGACACATTGCATATAACTGTGCACAGACTAGGCATGTAACGATATATCGTATATCGATATTAATCCCGACGATATGAATCTATTCGAATCGATTCATTGAAATATATATATATATATATATATATATATTTTTTTTAGGTGTGAAATGTGAGCTTTAGTCATATTCCATCATATTCAAGTGCTATGGAGAGAGATGATAGTCACTTCCAGTAGTAGAGCACTGTAGAGGGGAGCTGTGTGTGTCTGTGACTGTGCCCAGGTGATGATGGTCATCGATGCTCATCAAGGAAGGCAATTATGTTTCTGCACTGTCAAAAGTAATGCTACTTCTTTTGCAATGTAGTTAAATAAAAAATCTCAGGGGGGAAGATAAATATAAAATTAAAAAAATAATATTTTTTCTTTAAAATATATATATCTTTTTATATCGTGAAAAATCTTATCGTGAACCTCATATCGTGATACGAATCGTGAGTTGAGTGAATCGTTACATGCCTAGCACAGACAGACGCATAGTCGATGACGTAACCCAGGGGTGGGCAACGTTGACAATGGAGAGGGAGCACTGTTGTTCCACACTCACTCCAGAGGGACACATTGCATATAATAGTAAAAATAGCCGATCAACAACAAGCTCAAGCTTGTATATCAGCTATTTTTGCTATTTTTGCTATTATTTGAATGGAAAATTGGAATCCTGCAAAGTAACATTTTTATTACATTTCAAATGCCTTTAATTATAATTGTGTTAACTTTATGAACTACATACAATGGACATTCAGCTACTAATATGGACTGAAGTAATTAAATTAAAGCGGGTCAATGTTTGCATGTTTGGAATTGTAACAGCTGAAATAAATACCAATATCAATATTCTGATATTAACCTGCGGGCCGCATTAAGTGAAGGTGAGCGGCCGCATGTGGCCCCCGGGCCTCCAGTTGCCCATCTATTTTCATTTTATTTTATTGACCTTTATTAAATCAGGGAAGACCATTGAGAGCATGCTCACTTTTGCAAGGACGCCCTTGAGTACAACATGATCACTCATACAAAACAGCAAATAACACAATTTTACATAAGGTGAAATATAGATGACAATATTAAAAATAACATATAATGCTAATACTACAAAAAAACTGTACACTCGCGTCACTATGTGTTGCATCCTCAAGTAGTGCCTTAAATGACTCGATAGAGACCAGTTTGTGCAGTTTCAGAGAGTCCTTGCCACACAGGGCCTAAATAAAACACAATTTTGTTCTCTACGAATGGGGTCGGATGGTCCAATTTTTCATAAAACACAGTGATGAGTATAAAAGCTATCAAGTATGATGTAACCTGAGGTTTTTTTTGGGGGTGGGTGGGTGATGGGTGGGCCTGAAACAGAACTCCAGCCCCTCCCCCGCCACCCCTGACCCTAAGCCCAGCATGATCGATGAGTGGGCCGTGTCCGTCAAACCCAACGCCGACCCGACCATCATCAAGAAACACATCGAGAAAATGGTGGAGGTGAGTGTCAGACGCACGCACGCACGCACGCACGCACAAACGCACGCACGCACACACGCACGCACACACTGACGCAATGCACGCACGCAAAGCACACACGCAATGGACGAAACGCACGCAATGCATGCAATGCACGCAATGCGCGCCGCACACGCAATGCACGCATGCAATGCACACACACACACACACACACACACACACAAACACCTCGGTGCTAATTACAGCCTATTCTCCTACATGTTAACTGTTGTAGCACGCAGTTAGATCTTCAGCTAAATTGGCTTGGCACAGAGTGATCTGTTGCCATAGTTACCAGAACTGGAGATTATTGGATTATATATATATACCGGTATAATGGGATTATAGTAATTTGATTTGAGTCCTTTTTCAACGGTTACATGCTGTTCATATAGTCACATCTCTTCCACAGTGGAGCAAATAAACAGCACTTTTATTTTAAATACAGTAATTACTCATACACTGCAGAAAACACTGAATTATGGATATGAATAAAGCAGAAAAACAAACAAATGTCATTCGTGAGGCATTATGATGATTGTATAGTACATTTTGAAGTAAGGATTCAGAAAATACTGTATTGAAGACAGAGTTCAAATCAAGTGAATACTAAATAATTTAAATTGATCCGATCGTCATATCATTGTTTTACATTGGCTGATCGGTGATACATAATCAATCACATATGAACCACTTTAGCCCTATTATATACTTTGTGATGCGCTAATGAAAATAGCCGATCTACAAACTAACTCACAATGAGTCGGGCGATGCATTGTGAGCTCGTAGATCTGCTGTTTTCACAAGAAAATAATTGTGTTTATTTCGGGAAATTGTTATTTGCCTATAATAACATGGCCATCATAGGTTGAAATGGTTGAAAATGAATGTACTGAAAGCGTTAAATGTTCTGGTCATTCCAGTCGGTCTTCAAGAACTTTGACGCGGACGGCGATGGACACATCTCCAGGGATGAGTTTGAAGCCATCAGGAACAACTTCCCTTACCTCAGCAAGTTTGGAGAACTGGACAAGAACCAGTAAGAGACCAGACATCTAGCGCTGTGGTTCTCAAAGTGGTCCTGAGTAGAGTTAAACTAGAGTTTAGTTCCAGCTAAATGATAGATATAGTTAGGAACCAAATGGACCCTCATGGGTCTGTAACTCTATACCCCCAACCACACCAAAGGTTCGAGACGGTTTTAGCGATATGTCTTGTTGCACGTTGACCCACGTTGACCCACGTTGACCCTAGTGATTCAACGCATGGAATCCACACCAAAGGGTTTGGGCTATTGGATTTAAGCGTTGAATCACTAGGGTCAAGCGTTAACTCCTTGCAAACGTTTGGACCCAAGGAGTTGCATGGTGACCCTTTGGTGTGGTTAGGGCTTAAGAGTATACAAATGGAACCGTTCCATTTGTACACTCTTAAAGTTATATCAAGCCTGCGGATTAGCGTTATTACAATTTACAATTCAGTCATTTACTGTAGCAAGCGCTCTTAATCCAGAGCGATTTACAGTAAGCAAGAACAAAAACATACATCAAATACATGAAGTCATTCAGTGATTCAGTTGTTATTCTAGGAATCAATGGAAGCCGTGACAGCTGTGACAGACACCTGTCAAGCATCAATCAATCCTGACACTCTTTACTTCCGTTTTGCTCTCACAGGGACGGCAAGATCAGCCGCGAGGAGATGATCGACTACTTCATGAAAGCCAGCTCGCTGCTCAACTGTAAGATGGGCTTCATTCACACGTTCACCGAGAACACCTACGTCAAGCCCACCTTCTGCGAACACTGCGCCGGCTTTGTGAGTGCACGAAGTTTTAAACATTATGTTATGCTTTAGCTATTGAAAAATAGCAGATCTACGAGCTTGTAGGTCTGCTATTTTTGAAAAATCGTGAAAATGTAGTGTAAATCTTTGAATATATATTCTTTCAGAGAGAACGTTTTTAACTCAAATCTTAGCTTCTGGGGGGGTCCCTGGAACAACATATTTTCAGATTGGGGTCGGCGGGCCAATTACATATAATTTTTGCGGTCCTTCACATGAATGGTTTGAGCACAACGGACATAGAAACACAGGTTTTTCAGAAAACTGTCATGATTTAGAAGACATTTGTAGAATCGAGCTCGGGTCTAAATGGGTTTATTTGCTAAATTCCTCACTGTCTGTAGTCACTGTACGTGTACGTGTAGAAAAATCACAACCGCGTGAAGTGAGGGGAATAGTGATGCATACATTGTCTTTGTCTTGATCATTGTTGTTGGGTTTGTTTTGAATGATAGAGCGAGTCGCGTTTCCATGCCTCTTCTAGGAATTTAAGGAGGCGTCAAATGTTGTCTGGCAGGCACAACCTTTATTTTGTCTGAGCAGAGCCAAGCAGCAAAACAACAAACATCAGCTCTCGGTTCAATTAACGTTCAACGTTTCTTTAACTCTATTTTTATTTCCATTGAGCTCTCTTTTCTTTGGTGTTACAGCTTGTGTACAGACACATGTATACCGGTAACATTATTTAGTTTTTGTTCCTGAGATATCGTAGCAGCAATAAGTACAACAAAATGGAAAATTGCAAACAAAACAACAAAACGAGGAATAATCAGACCATCAGAGGAGAAGCAGTGTCATGACTCATGAAGAGTTTGTGTCATTGGTTCTAGCTCTTAAGGTGCTGGAAGGTGTCTGTGTGCAAAGGTCTTACTCATGTAGCAGTGTCCTTCAGCATTGTGTGGTCTGTGAGCTCTGAGTCAGCCTGAAGTGTTACTTCAGGCTGACTCAGACCTCACCTGAGACAGCCATGTCATTCTGCAGGTGCCTTCTGGGTAATGTACAGTAGGGAGGGAGGTCATTCATAGGCTCTCTGACAAGGCAAGTTCATTTCTACAGTGCATTTGGAACAACAAGGCAATTCAAAGTGCTTCACATTCAACATTAAGCCCTGTTTTATACAGTGCACTGAAGATTATGAATAGTTTTGATGTGAAGACAAAGGTGCAATGGAAACGCGCTGGGCTTTTGAACACAATAAAAAAAATAGCTATTAAAAAAACAAGAATATAATATTCTTGTAATATAATATAAAATAAGCTATGCAGTGCAGCAAGAGAAAAGAATGAAAACCGCTCAAGTGGCAAACGAGAGTCTGCTACAGCACAACCGGGATCGTTGTTGCAGACCTGCAATTGCGTGGGAGTTTATTCTAGATGGTGGTACATGAAAGCTGAACGCTATACTTTTCCGTGTTCAGAAAGCACACCTGTCCCAAGTGACCTGGAGGGTTCATAATGTAGCAGAGAAGATCAATAACCCTCCTGTGTGTACAGGCAATGGTCCCTCATTGCCTGTACTATTATCCCAGGAAGGAGCTGAACAGTGACTCAGCCGTTAATGAGGAGCTGAGGGGGTGAATCTGTGGACTGAGAAGAACCTACAACAAAAGGCCACAAATACACACTTGTAGATCGTTGTAGTCATGCAGTTGTGCAGGTTGTTATGCACCAGGTACTGTACATGCGTCAGGTGCACGCCACGCACGGTCACGTGCACACAAGCATAGATACAGACAATGGTATGCATTGTGTAATCTTCACACACCGATCATATAGTGTGAACGCAGCATAAGAGGAATAATGCTCTGTCATTTCCACACCCCTTACGTGGCTATTTAAAATTGGCAACACAGAAAAGATAAACACCCGTGTCGTTTTGTACAACTCTGCTCGTCCTGTGTGTGGTGGTATGAGGCTGATATACCAGCCATTTCCTCCACCGCCCTATACATGCTTTGTGGTTTCCTCTTGGCCAGCGCTCAAAAATAATATTTTTCTGCAAACCCATTTATCAGCTCTCTTCTCTGGCTCAACGGTCAACACTAAAAAATGAAAAGAAAAAGAAACAAGCCTATGCCTGGCCGCCCACAACCATTATGGAGTTCAGTGACCCCCCCAGTGACTCAGATCTATATTTATAATCATATTCCATTCTAACGACAGCCCGCTCCAGTCTTATCGTCCTATTAATGATTCAGAGATTAAACTCTACATTATGCTCAGCGGGGGTAGTTCAAAGCTGTAGTGGAGTTATTGACCGCGTCAGGTTTTAGTACTGCGTATGTATGAGACTACAGCAGCACGCGTGCTTCCGTCCGGAGGGCCTTTGGCAGTTTATTGTGCTGGAATTCGAAAAGAGCGGAATTGAGTTATCATGTCCTGTGTCATTTCTCACTGCAGAAAATAACTTCAGAGGGTATCGGTCTGCCTTGGTTATGCACTAGTCAACACAAGTCATGTGCAACCAAGAATGTTAAAGAGAATAGTTAAAGTCATAGATGACAAACAATGCTAGCTGTGATATTTTTGTTCAGGCACGTAAGAGGGGAATGTTGTTTTTTATCCCACAATTTTGTAACCCATTTGTTCACCCAGTGTCAATTATCCTATATAATCCTGGCGCTACACTTCCTCTGCCAACCTGGGGGGAGGGGGGCAGCGGACTGACCTCATGTCTCCTTCTATGCATGAGGAGTCCAAGCTGCTTCTTTTCACCTGACAGGGGAGAGTTTCCCCGGCAGGATGTAGCACGTGGAAGGGACATGTTATTCCGACCAGTTCATTTCCCCTCCATCAGGCGCCCCGGCTGGCCAGGGGGAGGCAGTTTAGAGACCAGGATTACTGCATGTTTTTTGTGAGAGTATACCTACCCTAGGAGACACGGGGAGAACATGTGAGAGTACCTACCCTAGGGGACACTGGGAGAACATGTGAGGGTATACTTACTTACCCTAGGGGACACGGGGAGAACATGTGAGGGTATACCTACACTAGGGTACATGGGGAGAACATGTGAGAGTACCTACCCTAGGGGACACGGGGAGAACATGCAAACTCCACACAGAAAGGAGGGGAATGTTTAAGTTTAACCAATGTTTCTCACTGTACGGCAGGGCTCTTCAACTGGCGTTACTACAGGGGGGCACCAAATCTTTGTGCATTAGGAGCTTCAACCCTCACCTCCCTAATCCTATTCTAAGGGGAACATTAGCCATTAGCCAACCTCTTGTTGCAGCAGCTGAGCTTGGAGAGTTGGTGTAGAGGGAAAAGGAGCAGACCAGACTAGCCAACGGTCAAGTTGACTTATTTACATGTCGATTTCAGCTCTAATATTATAAATATTTATTTCAGACATGCTCTATAGTATGTGAAGAGTCTGCCCGTGCTCATTTTGGATCAAATATAAATATATTCAGTTTTTCTCCACAATGGCAGGCTCTCAAATCTGGTCACAAATATTGTATAATATAAAAGGTTAGGTGTCTCACACATTAATACACAAATCCAACATATTCATGGGAAGATGTGTAAACAAACAAACAACTATGAATTGACACACTCTCAGCTAAGAGGTCCTTGGCCTGACAAAACATTGAGAACCCCTGCTGTACGCACGGTAAGTGTTTGTGTGCAGTATTTAGTTGCCATAATAATGCCACACTGTGCCCTTGCAGGGAAACAAACCTTGAGTTTGTCTGGTAGGACAAGATAGTGCAGAAGAACATTCTTTATTTTGAAATAGTATTTGTTATTGTAGTGCATGGGAAATACAGTGTGCACAGATGTTTTATTTGTAGAGATGTCCCGATACTGTATCTGTATCGGGAAAATCGGATCGGCCCTTATTTGTCATATCGAGTCATCTGTAAATATGCCAGTCTAACCAGCGATCCGACACATGGGTTGACACTATGGCAGGTAAATAAAATGTTGGGACATGTGGAGTTTGCTTTTCCACTCAAAGCTGCATTTCATAGAGGAGTCTGCTATAAACACAACACGAGATCACAACACTGGTATCGGTATTCGGTATCGGCACATACAGAAATTGAGATATCGGGATCGGATCGGAAACATCCGGGACATCCCTATTTATTTGCATTAGAAGAGACTTGCACCGGTGGTGGAGTCTGAATTCTATTATGAACTGAACCATTTAGCATTTCAATATATCTTTATTATAATGTTAGCAAGGACACATGCTTTTTTTTTTGCGGTATGAAGATTGTCAATGAGATAACCCTACATTATCCATTTGCATACCTTCTGTTCGCCTTCTCACCCCCAGATTGCAATCCACCTTTGAGGGGATAATTATTTTCTTGGAGGCATTGTTTGTGTATTTGTAGTGGAGTAACACATGCAATAAGGAGAACATCTTTTGATCAAATTGATCAAAAGAACTTCTTCAGTCACTGCAGGGGTAGACTGGAACTCACCTATGATTTCTATGGCATAGGCAGCTCCCGGCAGGATCCGCCGGGAGAAACTACACGTAGCTGCATGACATGAGACTAATTAATTAGAGCGACAGAGAGAGAGAGGAGTGTGTGTGTATGTGTGTGTGTGTGTGTGTGTGTGTGTGTGTGTGTGTGTGTGTGTGTGTGTGTTTAACAATGGTGCAGATGATCAGAAATCAGCAGAGAGTGAGCGACGTTTGCTCTATTGTACGTATGTCGAATTGAAGTGGACTCGGCCCCAGACTTTTTTTTCTTCTCCCTGGAAATAAAAACATCTGGGTTTCTGAGGCTACTCCAGGGGTGAAGCACTGTAGTTCCCTGGAATAGAAATGTACTATACAACTCAAGTATGGTAAGTGGCCATGCAGCAAAGAGGAATGAATGCACTGTGTGTAGGACCTTGAAGTACTCATGGTGAGAAGTACACATGAAGAGTGTGTGTGTGTGTGTGTGTGTGTGTGTGTGTGTGTGTGTGTGTGTGTGTGTGTGTGTGCGCGCGCGCGCGTGAGGAGGTCAGTGTTTTTTTGTCCATCCTCAGATGTGGCAGACGTCTCTTTTATGTCATTGTTCGTCCGCCAGCCGCACACATCCTGCTTTCTGAACGGCCCACGTCCTCTCTGTCCTCTCTGTTCACTCTTTACCCCTTCGATGGTCTGTTCCTCTCCTTTGCCCTTCATCCGGGCAATTCTCTCGCTGGCATCATTTGTTTTCATAGAACTCTCTCTCTCTCTCCCTCTCTCTCTCTCTCTGCTGTCATCTCTCTGGATGTGTTTGTTTGATTGGTTTCGTATCAACGTCGTCAACTCTGAAGACGACCCAATTGTACTTGAATCGATACTGTGCATCTGCTGGCATCTCTTGTCTTATAGAACTCTGTCTCTGTCTGTCTCTTTTTGTAGATATGGGGATTCTACAAGCAAGGCTACAAGTGTAAAGGTAAGAGAGCCACCGTATCACACAAACTCTGTCAGTCACAGAGGTTTCTACGGCAATCTACACTTATTGTTAAACATCTGCAGTACTTAAGTTACAAGAAGTCAATACAATTATCCTAGGGAATGCAGAAGAATTGTGTTTTTGATCAACGTTTGCCTGTTATCTCTCATTGTGGACAAAATCTTAGCAGACGGCGACAACATTATTCTAAGTTTTAGGTCGGAGAGACGAAATCTCATCAAATGGTGGTCCGTGTCTCAAATGCTGAATAAATAATGGACAAACATGGAAAAGGTTGAAAACCTTGAAAACCTATACAAACGCAGCATTGAATGAGGTTATGCCATTCCCATTGATTTCCAGACAGCCGTCAGAGTCACGTGCGAGTGCACACACACACACACACACACACACACACACACACACACACACACACACACACACACACACACACACACACACACACACCGACGGTCGGCTGAATGTCAACAACGTGGAAGCTACTGTATGGCAAACATAGCATGGCCCCTTTTATTTCCTCGTTCAAACCCTGTTAGTGGGTGATTGAATGAGCACAATGATCCCACTACTAGGGTGGAATATTTGTCTGTTCAGGGTCTCTGGCAGAGCGCTGTTTGAAGAAGGTGCCTTATTTCCCAAGTGTACACACACACACATTACACACACAGGCAAACCTATTTGCTTTCGCCATGCACGCATGGCACGCACGTGCAGATGAACAGGCACACGCACATACAGCACAGGCACACGCACGCACATGCACAGGCACACAGACTTACACACTCACTACCACCACCATCATCATCATCTCCCCAACCCAATCAATCTTCCTTCCTTCCTATCGGTCCAACTCACTGACAAATAATTAAACAGTGATGGTCGGCAGAGATAGTTACTCCGACACGTGCCAGTGCACGCACGCATGCACGCACGCACGCACGCACGCACACACGGTGCACGCACACACCAGGACTGTGCGCTCCCGCCCTAGCTCCCCTGCATCCTGTCCACTCTCTAGTGTAGATTGCATTTCACTGACAGCCTGACCGTGTGTATGTGCTTGTGTGTGTGTGTGCGCCCGTGCCTGCGTGTGTGTGTGTGTGTGTGTGTGTGTGTGTGTGTACATTAATGAGAGGCGAAGGAAGTCAATGAGAATCTCCCCCCACCCCTCCCCTCCCCCCACCTTCACACATTCTTCCCCCGTGTCACTGTTAGCCTACGCTCAGAGTCCAAGAGGGAACCACAGGGATGTAATTGAAACTAATGGCCTGCAGTGTGGAATGTCTTTAGCAGGGTGTGTGTGTGTGTGTGTGTGTGTGTGTGTGTGTGTGTGTGTGTGTGTGTGTGTGTGTGTGTGTGTGTGTGTGTGTGTGTGTGTGTGTGTGTGTGTGTGTGTGTGTGTGTGTGTGTGTGTGTGTGTGTGTGTGTGTGTGTGTGTGTGTGTGTGTGTGTGTGTGCGCGCGCGCGTGTCCACTGTCCATGCAGTAGTAGATAACTGTCAGCCATGCACGGTCAAGTTTTGTCTGCTGACGTTGGCATATTGTAGCCGGAGTGCAAGGTGCCTTGCAATCAACGGGCAGGTGTGAGTGCGTGCGCGCGAGCGCATGTGTACGTGCGAGTATTGTGCGTTCCAGATATCAGATGCCCATTTCCAGTGGCACTGGCATATAGCACGCTGTAGAGGGTATCATTTATTTTGGCTGGAAGTTGCAGGATTTTGGCGGAATTACCGCTCAAGGAAATTACTTTGTGACGCTTGTGTACAAATCAGTTTACATTCTCTGTGAATGAAATGAAAGTGTTATATATAATATCGTATTATCCGGGGGAAATATATTTGACGGATGTCCCCTCCTCTCCCCCCCACCCCCCCCCCCCCCCCTCAGCGTGCGGGGTGAACTGCCACAAGGCGTGCCGGGGTCGCCTGGCCGTGGAGTGCCGCAAGCGGACCAAGAGCATCAGCCACGAGGCTCCGCCCAGCCTGCAGGCACGCTCCTACAGCTTCCCCCCGCCTGCCAACACCCCGCCCAGCCTGCAGAACACAGGTGAACACACACACACACACACACACACACGGACGCACACTGACGCACACACTTTACCTTTCTCCTCTTTGTAGGAAGAGCTCTGTCTGATGGAAGGGAACAAATGGAAAATGTGCTACAGACTATACTACTAGGCCTATAGAGCGTTGCAGTCCCGCCCCCCTGCGAGGGCACCAGGAAATAATTCCCCATTAATTTGTTCCCATAGACGTTTCAAAAGGTATTTATTTAAAGACCTTCAAAGCCTCGGACAAAGCCAACAGCCGAATTGACAAATCATGACAATAAACACATTTTTGGGGGCGGAACAGATAATCAGAAAGACGAAAAAAGGGCAGGGTACAACACTTTTATTTTGTTGTTTTTCCTTCTTTCTAATTATTTGTTCAGCCCCAAAAACATGTTGTTCATTGTCATCTACAAGCTCATAGCACGGCACTGAGTGCCGCGCTATGAGCTTGTAGATCTGCTATTTTTTAAAATCGTGAAAACGTGTGCAAATCTTTGAATATATACGTTTTTAACGCATATGTTTGCTTCTGGGGGGGGGGTCCCTGAAACAACATGTTTTCAGATGGGGGTCGCCCTACACATACATATAATTCTGTGTGTCCTTGACATGAAAATGTTTGAGAACGACTGACATAGAAATATGGGTTTTTCAGAAAACGGATTTGTGAATCGACCCCAGGTCTAAATGGGTTAAGGTCTTTAATAAATACTTTTTGAAATGTCTATGGGGAAAATTAATCATTTCCTGGTGCCCTCGTCGTTCTGAAAGGGGGCGGGACAGCGACGCTCTATATACAGACGTACAAACTTGTGCATTCATCCAATCAACAATCGCCTCACAAAGAGACATTGTTCGGTGGGATATAAGTAATTATAGACTGGTTCGCTCAACAGAGGACAATCTCATGGCTTTCCTTGCTTTTTGAGCTGGGTGGGTATTTTTAGCATTTGGCATGCTTTATAGAGAGAGAGAGAGAGAGAGAGAGAGAGAGAGAGAGAGAGAGAGAGATAATATGGTGCACTCTGCCAGGTGAGCCACCTGCAGTGTGCTCAGAGAAACATTTGGAGAGTTAAAAACAACAACTGCATTGCAGATCCAATCCAAAGACTTTACAGAAATCAATGTTTGATCTAGAATAGTCATTCTTATGCATTATTATCACATTGGGCTAAACTTAGCTGTTGAAATAACAGTGGAACTGTTCTTCATTTGGCCGGGAACCCCCCCTGGCACGCACCCAAGGACCCCTCCTGCCTGGGGGCCTTTAATACACAACGCAACCACTGATGGACGCACGGATGGTTAATGGCAATTACACACAATTCAATTTGGAGATGTGTGTGTGTGTGTGTGTGTGTGTGTGTGTGTGTGTGTGTGTGTGTGTGTGTGTGTGTGTGTGTGTGTGTGTGTGTGTGTGTGTGTGTGTGTGTGTGTGTGTGTGTGTGTGTGTGTGTGTGTGTGTGTGTGTGTGTGCAGTAATTGGATATTAGGGTGGTGAGGGTGGTGTTGGAGCAAAGGCCATTGGGGTCACCAAATGCTTTTAGCTATTATACAATTTTATAATTTTTAGTATAATCTGTATGTAGTGTATGTACAGTATATAGTCTGATCAGCCTGTGGTGGGCCAACCTCGGCAGAGGTTCGGGATACACAACTGAAGATGTGTCGTACTGGTGGCACCACGGGATCATTGACAATTCCACCCCACCCAAGAGGTCATCTTCAATGCGTTCCAATTGTTGTGCTGAATATTTAGGGATCTTTTAACAACCAGTCCTATTAAGAATCCATGAACAACATTGAAATAATCTCAAATGCAGCTGCAGTCCTTTATTCTTTATTCATATGGATGCCCATCAGCTGCCACAGAAGTAGCAGCTATACTAGTCTACTCTTCCTGGGGTCCATGACAAACATATAACACGACACAATAAAACGAACACAACACAATAAAAACATGTACAATTCATCATTGATGAATACAAATTCATTCAAAAGTATTACGTCAATTAATCCAAATTAAAATTGGGGTAAGTGATCAGGTGTCCTCAAGTAGTACCCTGAATATGTCTCTATGGAGACCAATCCATTCAGTTTTAGAGAGTTCTGAAGTGTAGTCCATTATTATAGTGATAAGTCTAATGAGTGTCTGTGAGCGAGTTTGACATTCCGTGGTTTTACAGTATTTGAAAAATGATGAAGATAAAAAGTGCGATAAAAAGGTGAACCTTGAAGTGCCTCGTTTACAACTAAGTGTTTGTCCTTGATCAAGGTTTCCTCACTTAATCACCGTTTGAGGCATTGCTTCCTACTGGCTGCACTACGCTGGCTATTTTTTGATTTGATTTGATTTGAATAGCAATTATAGCCAATGAACCATTTCGGTGGTGGTCACTTATGTTGTCACTCTCTTACAAGGGCAGGTTACTCTTGACTGAGTAGTAAACACAATACATTTCAAATATAATACTCTACGTTTTGCCGTCTCTTTTCATATCTCCTCCAGTCATTGCGGAAGAAGACATCGAGGCGGTAGAAGACGGTGTGTTTGACATCCACCTATAACCAGGTGAGGATGTTTATTTACCTCTGCTGGCACTCGGGCTCCGAGGCCTGACCACGTCCACAGGCACTCGCTGTCTTGTTTAAACAAGACCATCTAACGCAGGAAGAGTGGGCTTACGGGGATATTTGAAGAGGAGGAAAAAGGAAAACACTGAGGATGTGTCGCATTGATTGATCGGTCTGTTGAAGTTGCCGTTGCTCTTTTTTCCCCCCAGAATCCTTCCTTTGCTTGGCGGATTAAGCTGGAAATTCCAGCACTTATGTTGGAAGCCATGCTGTGGCAGAGAGAGAGAAGAGAGTGCAGCCTGAATGTCAGTTAGACATCTAGACAGGCCTCAAAAAACAGAACATTGAATTGCACTGAACACGACAAAGCATACCTACTACATGCTGCCATTTAGTGGACAGATATGGTTACTGCAACTTCAACAACATCCCTTCATGCAAAGAGACGAATGTGCTGAGAAATGTGAACTCAAAGTGGAATGTCTTTGTACGTGGTATTCTATGTAAAATCTCTGCATTTTGGTTACATGTCAACATGTAGTGTTATAGAGCGTCGCAGTCTCGTCCCCCAGCGAGGACACCAGAAGAGAATTTCACATAATGTTTTTTCGTTTTGTTGCGATAATCCTCCCTACTATAGAGTGTGCTGACCATAAGGAGTTCCTCCCTGTCCCCAGTTAACCCCTGGGGCTGGGGGTAAAAAAACCATAGGTTTCGTTTTTGGCTAGGTGCACGTGGCCCAGCCTTCATCCAATCAGGATATAGAGGGGCCTTCTGCCAATCATGATCGAGCGGGGATTGAGCCTTGGTGTGTGTGCTGTTGGCCTGTCACGTGTCCCCCCACTGTAGTGCGTGCATGTGCACATATTATTACCGGGGCGGAGCGGGGTTTTTTCCAAATCACTGAATGCTCCTTTAAATACTTTTTGAAACGTCTATGAATGATAAATTCTCTTCTGGTGCCCTCGTCGTTTTGAAAGGGGGTGGGACTGCGACGCTCTATACTGCAAAAAAAGGAAAGAAAGAAAGAAAAACATGACTTATTTTAACACTTAAATGTAAGAGTAAATCAGACGAATATTTACTCGTTAGAATTTCGGGAGTAGTTGATTTTTTTTGGAATTCTATTTTGGCGTGCACGTTGCTGCAGATTGCAATGGCTGTACATGTATGTGTTCCCATGTGTTTCTAAAAAAACCACAGGTGCTGTTATTGCCAAGAATGTAAACTTAATGCCACATAGACCAGTCTCAGTATTTCTGAGACCCTCTGCTTTGTATTGTAGCGTCTTGTTTTGAAGTAGATTTCAATGGGCCAATTGTAGGACCAATTTTTATTGTCATATCCAGGAGAAGAAGAAGAGAAAAAATAGAAATTCTCCAATGCATTGATATTGTCAGATATGTAGTGGAGATTGCAGCCATCTTGCAGACAACATAAACAACAGTTGAAAGCAGTGGTTCTTAACCTGTGGTCCACTGGTAGGTCTCAAGGGTATTACAAGTGGGCCCTCAAATAATTGGCTAAACACTAAGATTTTAATGTAACATAGACCTATATATATTACAGTATATATGAACATCTTGAAAAAGAAATTTCATTTTGATACCAATAAATACATAGGCTACCTAAAGTACACCACGTGAGTGAAAATGCCAGTGTTATACGTGTTAACCCAGTCCCCGCCTTTGGCGTGAACCTGCATCATTTTGATTAATATCAGGTTTATTCCACGGCCCATAGTCGACGCTGTGATCCTCGCCATCATGGTTTCTCTGCCCTCATCGCGAAACCAGAAGTGATATGCGACAACACACACATTAGTTAGAAGACAACGTAACATCCGGTCGCAGATTTTTGGCTCTTCAAAATAAGGGTTGACCGGGGGGAAATCCTGGCAATACAAGGTGAATTAATGAATGAATCCTGGCGGGGAATGGGTTGTGATCAAACAGGTGGGGGGCCCCTCATGAGATCTCCAAGTGGGTCCTGATGGATCCAGGGGAGGTTTGGAACCACTGCTTTATACCACCGCATGGACAGTGACAACGGATCGTGATGTACAGAGTACAGTGTTACAGTATATTTTTGTCATGTTTATTTCAGTATAACTGTCCTGTGGTATGGTATAGTTGCTGTGCTGTTGACTTCCAGTGTACACAGATGAGATCGTTCTGTACTAATAGCGTTCTATGAATGAATGAATGAATGTAGCAAAACAGAAGGAAAACACTGCTGTCAGATGAAAACCCTCATCATGTCAAATTAATCATTTATCACCGTAAGTCCTATCTAATTAAACCTACATTTGTTGTGAAGATAGCCTATCTACAAGCTTGCATGTCTTGTATCTTTTTATTTTGGAAATTAGGATAAATACATTTTAAAAAGAACATATACATTTATTAAATTTTTTCCCCCAAATTTAAGTTTGGGGACAATAGTGCAACAGAGACTACAAAAGACCTACATATATACAGTATATGTATACACAAAATGACAGAATACAAACAATTTAAAAGTATTGTACTGTATTTTACAGTACATGTGCAAACCAACCACACACCAACATCATGGTATCTTTCATCTGACAGCAGTAGGGTAGGGTGGGGGGGGGGTATTGCCCTGAGAATCTATTTTGATACCAGTTGTATTTTAATGTTTTACCGTGCATGCTTTTAAGCTTCCTGAGCTCCGTTCTCTATAGCCAGGATGTCTCTTATTGCCAAACATATTGTCTCTGTTGGGTGGAAACCTCGTATGACCTGGTAAACCTGGTTTTATCAGGATTCAGATGAAAAATAGCCAAAGTAGCAGACAGTGTTGATTTTGTCGACTAAAACTATGACGAAAAATACTCGCCGACTGCCTTTTTTCACAGAACCCGCATGAGCTTGTAGATCTGCTATTTTGTGTAAGTGCCATTACGACGGCATCAAGGCCCGCCAAAACACATTTTAGTCGACTAAATCAACTCTAGATTTAGTCGACTACAACTAGACTAACATTATCACATATTCCAGGTGACTAAAATGTGACTAAAACTATGAGACTATGACTATAACTAAAATAAAATAAAAATCCTGTCAAAATCAACACTGGTAGCAGATCTACAAGCGCAAAACGTGTCGTTTCGCACCGCATTTCCTGCTTGCAGATCTACTACTTTGATGCTTTTTTCTGTGATGCTGTACTGTGACCAAGTATGCAGTAGGACGTTAATTTCAGTGTTGTTTTCGTTGACTAAAACGAAGACGAAAAATGTTCGTCGACTACATTTTTCCACTGACAAAAACTATTATATTGGAAACTAAATGAAAACTAAGCTATTATGACTAAAACTAAGACTAAATATACTGACAATTTCGTCAACAAATAAAAACTAGACTAAAATGTTAGGTAGCAAGACAAGAGATCCAGTATAAGTCCTTTTACACTTGGTTGCATGCTGACAATAGCCGATCTACAAGCTGATCAATAGCCGATCTACAAGCTCACAACGCGTCGCAGTGCGACCCGTTGTGAGCTTGTAGATCGGCTATTTTCAGCCATTATGACGGCATCAAGGCCTGCCAAAGTAGATTTTAGTCGACTAAATCACATGTAGATTTAGTCGACTAAAATCGCATGAGATTTAGTTGACTAAAACTAAACCAACACATTCCAGGTGACTAAAATGTGACTAAAACGAAGTGAAAACTAATCAAGAGACTATCACTAAAACTAAAATAGAAATTTTTGCTGCCAAAAACAACACTGGTTAATTTAAGTAAGGAGGTTTCTGCCTGACATCAACAATAGTTTTTTTTAATGTACTGTAGCATGGGTAATTCTCCTTTATTTAATTAAGGACACATGCAATCTTGAATATCACTATGAAAGAAATAGCTGAATATTTCCATGGTCTTGTGCCTGTCGAAGAGATGGAGGTGAACCTTGAAGTGCCACGTTATATACTGTAACTGATTGTTTGTCCTTGATCAAGGTTTTCCTCTCTTATAAAAGCTGTTTGAGGTATTTCTTTCCCAGATGTATAAGAGAGAGTAAATACTGGCTATGTCACTATACTGGCTGGACTATTTTCTTGCTTCGTCTGTGAAATAATCTTTCAGGGTAATAATATAGTACATTAATGTTTGTCCCTTAAAACACAATATTTGCCACACTGAACGCTAAGTGCTCACAACCGCCTTTGCCAACACGAGATATCTCGGGTTTGTTTCATTTAATTTGATCCATAATTAATAGTAGCCTATTTTATTTGCCATTTTTAGAAGCCATCGTTTGCCTCCGGTGGCTCCCATGGTGTGTTGTCATCAAATATCCCATTTTAGGGCTCAGATTGAGATAAAAGACCATGTTTAAAACATTAATTTGAGGTCGCGCTATGAAAAATAATAGTCCACCATGAAACAGAACACCACAAATGTTTGGTCAAACCATGTGACTCCCATTGGAAATGCATTGTGGCGGCCATAAAAAGAAAAGACCAAAAATGTAATTTGATGGTGTTTTATAAGTGTCGCCCTTACAATGGCAGTTTAATACATGTAATAATAGGCTGTATTGACATAATGTAGCCACATCCTCAAAGGAATTTAAGCTATTATTGCAGCTTACTATCACAATCAACTATAATGCAAGATACAGTACACTGTTTTTGTGTCAAAAGCTCAGTCGGTCAATCTGCGAGAGATTTTTCCACCCCTCGTCAAATAAATCTATATACAAACACAACAGATGGCTGACAACATTTCCATGAGGGGAGATATTTTCTAATTATACAGTAAATGAGGTTATATTAGCAACATAAATCAATAATGAATAAATGAGTACATGCGCACGGTCTCACACACACACACACACACACACACACACACACACACGCACACACACGCACGCACACACACGCACGCACACACACACACACACACACACACACACACACACACACACACACACACACACACACACACAGTGTCACACACACACTAAACTAATCCCAAACCACACACTCCACTAGCATTAACACAAACCAACTATTTTTCTCCTGGAGACATTCTTAATCACAATTGGACCACATGGTTAGATTACCATAAAAAGTGTCTCACCTGGTGAAAGCCCGTACCACATGAATCAGGATTATAATCCTCACAGCAGCGGGTTCGAATCATCCATCCCCAAGGCTCCCTGCTGATGCTGTGCGTCACCCCCTCTTTCACTGTCAAAAATACATCAGAAATGCTGAAAAACAGAAAGAGATAGCTAATGTGAACACAGGCCGTTGCAAAGGCATTCTACCTGCTACAAATGTTATGTAGGCTATATACCGTATGTGAAAGGTCAACCTTTCACGTACAGTGAAAGTTTTTGGTTTTTGACACACACACACACACACACACACACACACACACACACACACACACACACACACACACACACACACACACACACACACACACACACACACACACACACACACACACACACACACACTCACACTGTCTGAGTTTGAGTGGCAGATGGGTCTTGGGTCTCCTCTTGTAAGGCGGTAATGAACAGATTATTGATTTAGATGTCGTATCATCAACGAGCTGGGAGCAGAGCCAAGTACTGCACTGTGGTTTGATGTCCGTTCATCATGTTTGGAAAATTAAATTAACAATTTTCAACACGCACAGCATTTTTTGCAACGCTGCCCCCTCGTGTGAAACAAATGGTACCATGCAGCCAGCTATAGGGCGTTCCACCACAGCAGCTGTCGTAGCTAGAACGGTCCACTTGGTGGCAGTGTTGGGCTATCAAATGAATTATGTTTTGATATGCAGGGGTCGTGCATTGGGAGACAGTGGGAGAGTGATGTGGTAAATAAAATAACACCCACTGGGGGGTGGGAGTGTGTGTGTGTGTGTGTGTGTGTGTGTGTGTGTGTGTGTGTGTGTGTGTGTGTGTGTGTGTGTGTGTGTGTGTGTGTGTGTGTGTGTGTGTGTGTGTGTGTGTGTGTGTGTGTGTGTGGTGGCAGTGATCTACCATCATCACACAATACACACATACAAACATGACCACTGTTATGACAATTTCATGGACCACATGGATAGCAGTATAGCACGTGCACAAACCAATGAGTTTTCTGAAAAAGTTATATGTTTCTATATCAGTGGTTCTCATGTCAAGGACCCCATAAATATTATGAAATCTGAAAATATGTTGTTCCAGGGACTACCCAGAAGCAAAGATGAGTTAAAAACGTTTGCTCTGAAATAATATATATTCAAAGATTTGCACATTTTCAGGATAAAACAAAATAGACCTACAAGCTCGTAGCGCGGTCCCTGGAACAACATATTTTCAGATTGGAGTAAATCGTTTGAACACCAATGATACAGAAACATCTAGGTTTTTCAGAAAACAGTCATACCATTTAAACACTTTAACCATAATTGTAAAAGCCGTTAGATTGTTGGCAGATCTACAAGCTCACGAGCTTGTAGATTAGCTATTTGTGAAAATGTGGCCCAAACACAGTCAACGTTTTAACTAAAATCTGCGAGGATTTAGAAGACATTTCACGTACAGTGAAAGTTTTTGGTTTTTGACACACACACACACACACACACACACACACACACACACACACACACACACACACACACACACACACACACACACACACACACACACACACACACACACACACACACACACACACACACACACACTCACACTGTCTGAGTTTGAGTGGCAGATGGGTCTTGGGTCTCCTCTTGTAAGGCGGTAATGAACAGATTATTGATTTAGATGTCGTATCATCAACGAGCTGGGAGCAGAGCCAAGTACTGCACTGTGGTTTGATGTCCGTTCATCATGTTTGGAAAATTAAATTAACAATTTTCAACACGCACAGCATTTTTTGCAACGCTGCCCCCTCGTGTGAAACAAATGGTACCATGCAGCCAGCTATAGGGCGTTCCACCACAGCAGCTGTCGTAGCTAGAACGGTCCACTTGGTGGCAGTGTTGGGCTATCAAATGAATTATGTTTTGATATGCAGGGGTCGTGCATTGGGAGACAGTGGGAGAGTGATGTGGTAAATAAAATAACACCCACTGGGGGGTGGGAGTGTGTGTGTGTGTGTGTGTGTGTGTGTGTGTGTGTGTGTGTGTGTGTGTGTGTGTGTGTGTGTGTGTGTGTGTGTGTGTGTGTGTGTGGTGGCAGTGATCTACCATCATCACACAATACACACATACAAACATGACCACTGTTATGACAATTTCATGGACCACATGGATAGCAGTATAGCACGTGCACAAACCAATGAGTTTTCTGAAAAAGTTATATGTTTCTATATCAGTGGTTCTCATGTCAAGGACCCCATAAATATTATGAAATCTGAAAATATGTTGTTCCAGGGACTACCCAGAAGCAAAGATGAGTTAAAAACGTTTGCTCTGAAATAATATATATTCAAAGATTTGCACATTTTCAGGATAAAACAAAATAGACCTACAAGCTCGTAGCGCGGTCCCTGGAACAACATATTTTCAGATTGGAGTAAATCGTTTGAACACCAATGATACAGAAACATCTAGGTTTTTCAGAAAACAGTCATACCATTTAAACACTTTAACCATAATTGTAAAAGCCGTTAGATTGTTGGCAGATCTACAAGCTCACGAGCTTGTAGATTAGCTATTTGTGAAAATGTGGCCCAAACACAGTCAACGTTTTAACTAAAATCTGCGAGGATTTAGAAGACATTTTGTAGAATCAGTTCTCAAGTTTAATTTCTTAAGTCTATAAAACACCAAGTCTATTCTGTGTGGAGTAGTTATGTTAGTTATATAGGCCCAGTAATGTTGCAATAACAGTTACACAGCAATAAACAGAACACATACTGGTCAGGCTCCTACTTGGCTTCACCCCCCGAACCCACCTCACCCCTGCCCACTTTGACAGGCTGGGATGGCTTAGGGTCGACGACAGAGTACAGCATCTTGCAATGGGTCTGGTCCACAAGATTCGATACACCACCAAGATACCCATGTACCTGTCTAAATACTTCCTTAATGTAAACGAAGTCCACACCCACAACACCAGAGGGAGTGCAACAAACCATGTACAACCCAGATTCGGCACAAACAAGGGACTAAATTCTTTTCGCTCCTATGCCACCAAAATGTGGAACGCCCTACCAACAGTCATTAAGACATGTGAATCCCTTGACTCCTTCAAAACCGCTCTCAAAGGGCACCTACGGATGGCTGCAATTCGAAACTGGCCTCTGTAAAATCTGAATCCCCCCCCCCACCCCATTTCCCCTCACTGTATATGTATCTTTTCCCTTTTTGCTTCCTATATGATGAATTCCTGTTCTGCTTTAGCTACATAGAAGTGTCTATTTGTATGTCTCTAAATGTTTTGATGAATTGAACAATGTGGACCCTGTTGTAAACAAGTGTAATGCTTAATTGGGTCGTCCACTCACAGTTAACAGTCTTTGTATTGAGTTTGTGCTTAAAATGTACTGTAAATTCTACAAACTGTTAATAAATATTTCAATCAATCAATCAAAACATAATAGGCACGCAATATTTGTTAAACTTTTCAGGGGGAAAAAAAGTAATAACTTAAACTCCATTCACATTTCAAAACCAAACTTTTATCCCGGTATAGCAGGCCTGAGACTCCGATGGGTGCAGGCCAGGCTGAGTCTCTGGTGCAGGAGTGCCCACACTTTTACTTGAGAGCTACTTTCAAAATGGCATGACATTTTGAAGGTGGTAATGTATAATCATATGAGAATCGTGATCTCAATTCTTGGAGGGAAATCGAGATTCACCTTTGAGCAATAAATCGTGCAGCATCAAGAGTCCATTTGGAAACCCCTATAGCGGTGGGTTTAAACCATTTTCATGCCAAGGTTATTCAGCATTTGAGCCACGGACCAATGTTTGATGAGCTTTATGAAGCCTGACTGGTGGTGGCCGCCAGCAGAAGTTCCAGAAGGCGCCCTGTCCAATGTCTCCGGCTCTCTGTCCCCAGGTTCCCGTCACTGCCGACACTGAAGTCCAAGATCCCCCACAATGAGTCCTGAGTGCCTGCTGTGTCCACGGTCACCCTCTCTTGCTTCATGGTCGAATTGCATGACTGCATCTGCAAAGTAAAAAAGAATACAATGAAAAAAGTGCAGTCAACTTTTTCTGCAAAACATAATTGCCTGTACATCCACTAGTTTAATACAAATCCATCTCCCTTCTACACCTCAGTCATTTAAAATGTCATGATGGTAACAAATTAACAATGGTACACAGTTACACATTGCAAACTTGAGGCAAGAGAGCTTGTAGATCGGCTATTTTCAGCAGGATTCAAAGGCCAATATATACAGAAGTTACACAAAATATATGGCTTAACCTTGTTATGTAGCTGCTGTTGTTGTTGCCATGATGTAACTGGAGTAGAAACCAGGTCAGGGCGGTAGAGAACGCAGGGTTGCAGTCCTGAGAAGTTTAGAGACAGGAAAAGACAAAGATACAAAATTGAAATTTGTTTTCAGTAAAAAACGTTCAGTTGTTTCAAAAAGTAATTACTTAATTCAGTGGTTCCCACCAAATATCTGTTCAGACAGAGCAGAGACAGGGCAGTTTTTGTGAGTTCCTTTAGAGGAGACAAGAACAGAGAGAAGAGTAAAAGAAATGGCTCAGAACGTACCTGCATGGCAATGCTCATTCACTGCATCTGCACCTGTAATATAATAACAAAGAAAGTCTGTTTTAAACATTAGCCTACTATGTGATATTTTTTACATTTGCAAAATAAAGATTAAAATTAGCATTGATATTTAAGTCCACAGTCATCACAGTAAGCCTATACTTACTTTAGAAAATGCCTTTCATGGTGCAAGTTCTGGAACAAAGAATGACAAAAAATGTGATTTACAGCAAAAATGCTGTTTATGTAGCCTACACAAGCAACGTATCAAATCTTATCTAATTCGAATAATTGTGGACTTTTATCAACATAAGAAGACGTTAGAAAAGAACATCATGATACATTATTATTGTTCACTACTAAACCATTTGACTTACTTCTGATATGAGGTTGTTTTGTTTCCCCCAGCCTCCACCGTCTGGGTCTTTCTGGAACCATCTTGTTTGTCTGTAAAATGAAATAATATAAAACACCGTCCGGGTTCGACTCCCGGACCCGACACGGCCTTTACTGCATGTCATCCCCCCATCTCTCTCCCGTTTCCTGTCAGCCTACTGTCTGTCCCTTCAAAAATCAATAAAAGGCGTAAGCCGCAAAAAATATCTTAAAAAAAAAAAAAGACTGCTGTAAATCGCAGTAAATTCACAGAGGTATGAAAATCTAACTGAGCGACATAGTTTGACGTGACGACAGCGGGGGGAAGTTCAAGCCAGCCCGGGCGTGCTACGCTGTGAAATAGACAGCGGGAGGTGGTACCTAGCGGGGCAATGTTAGCTGGGTAGGGGACATTATATCACAGACAAGTAAGTATACAGCACGTTAAATCTTATATTTGGTTCCATGAGGATAATACTACAGAATCACGCTCGTCCACTGCCATCTCTGCTTAAAAAATAATTAGAATTCAGAGAGCATGCACGCTGGAGTATAAGCTGATAGCGGCCTGCCCTCATCAGACAGAACGAACTGTTAGAGCGCATGTGCTCAGCTTATCTACAGTAGCTTCTATATGTCCACAAATGTTAATACGTGGCTGGCTGGGCAAACAGGCTTTAGTTAACCAATTCAGACCTGAGCTCCATTCTACAAAAATGTCTTCTAAATCATGACAGTTTTCTGAAAAACCTATATGTCAGTGGTTCTCAAACATTTTCACATCAAGGACCCCCAAAAATATATGTAATTGGCCGCCGACCCCCGACCCTCCACAGAAGCAAAGATTTGAGTTAAATACTCGCTCTGGAAGAATATTTTATTCAAAGATTTGCACCACATTTTCAAGAGTTTTTCAAAAAACGCAGATCTACAAGCTCTTATAGCGCAGCACGATCTGCTATTTTTCAATAGCTAAAGTATAACTAAAACACCCAAAGAGGTTCCCGTCATGAATGTGTTAAAGCTAAGGACGACCTACTGTAAGAAGAGATTTTGCAGCAGCGGCAGCGGCACAGACAGACATAATTGCATTAGTATTATAATTGCAGAAGTGGCGGAGCCGGCGCATTACAATCATTCTCATTTGAAGACAATCGCTTTTGATGATGGATATTTTGCTTCAACAGCATTTGCCTTCATCAGAAGAAAGCATGTGGGACTTCAGAGGTCTTAATTGGCACTGCAGTGCGGGTTCATAAATAAATACATACGGTACATAAATAAAGGCTCTCTCAGTCCGTATATAGCTCTAAATTTATATCATTAAAGCTACTTATGACTTATATTGATTATTCATGAATAAAATGATAACATTTGAACTTATAGCAAGTGGGACTTCAGAAGTGTTGGCACCGCAGTGCGGGTTCATAAATACATACATAGGCCTGGCTCTTATAGTCCGTGGCTCTAATTTTATATCATTAAAGCTACTTACAGTATGACTTATTTTCATTCATAAAATGTTATTTGAACTCATGGTAAAGTATGTTCATACTCTATGTTCATACATTGTTCATGCATTTTTAAAGCACAGCTTAAGACCCACTTCTACACTCTTGTTTTTAATTGATCTTTACATTTTTTGTTATTCATGTCCTCACTGTATTGCATTACTGCTCTTGTTTTGTTTATGCCTGGCTTTTCTTTTCTTTTTTTTCTCCATTGCTCTGTAAAGCACTAGGTGCTATACAAATACATTTGTATTATTATTATTATTATTATTATTATTATTATTATTATTATTATTATTATTATTATTATTATTATTATTTAATTTAAATCAAGCGTATAGCGATAGTTCAGGCACGCTTTATGGTCAATCTGAGCTGAAGTGTGTCAATGAACTATCATTATCTGTGTGGTTGGAGGTGGTGTTCCCACTCTCCCATTGAGACATTTTGACCCTGGTGTTGCTGGGTAGGACACTGACTGCTGGTTGACAAAATCAATAAAATTAGTTGAAGAAGACAGCACAGCGGATTGGAGAATGTATAATTTAATGGTAACTAGGTGGTGGCAGTTCCACATCGGGCAAGGCAGACAAAAAACAGACATAAAACTGTAAGTCAGACAACATGGATAACAATTAGCCCTGCTAAGTCTCTCCCCAACCCATCCATGTCCAATATGCACGTTGGCAAGAGAAGCTGTCCTTCTCACCCATTGATATGTTAAATTACGGGAATTTCTCCATAATAGTCCTTTCAGTAGCAAGAGCTTGAAAATGTCTTCTAAATCTAGTCTGCCAGGCCTTCAGTAGTCTATGCACTCATGTGCATGACATTATTTCAATAAACTAGAAATATGAAATGTTAGAGGGTCAAACAGTATGCAACTCAATCAACTTATGTCCGTCCGGCAGCAGTTTTCATGTAATGCACGGAAGACTACTACGGTCATTAGTATTATTGCCATCACCTCCCAGCAAGCACGGTCAGCACCTGGACGAATTAGCGACGTCTTGATTGTGGCCAGATCAAGTCAAACCAAGACTAGTCAGATCTGGCCCAGAATATCACCTGATTTCAACCAACATAAATTCTGCCCACTAAGACGGACGTCCCTGGATGAATCAGAGAGAGTCTGATCGAGGCCAGATCAACTTAGATCATATCATAACTAGTCAGATCTGGCCCAGACTAAGCTATAAACTGGTGAAGACGTCCTGGAAACGACGTAAAGATGGGCCCGCATAATGGGCTGTGATCTGGTCTAGTCCTGAATGTCACCGGAGGATGTCATCATGACGTCATTTGGCTTGCTGGGCTGGGTGGCTCAGTCGTGTAGCTTTCCTGACCTTAAACTGTGTATGTGTTCAACAACACAGCCATACAAAATAACACTGACAGTTATGAGGTGAGGAAAGCTTGCCATCCGCAGCAACGGTTGCTAAGCTATAGTTGGATTGCCATTGGACAATTACTTTTTGGGGTGGGTTTTAGCGAAGGGCTAATTGACATGTTCAACACTTCAGCATGCGTTGGCTACTCCCTTTCTGATTAAAGGCCAGTCCATACTGCTTCCAACCGCGACGGTAGCAGATGGAACCGACACTCTCGCCTTCGGTTCAGTCCGCTTCAACCACAAAATGACGTCACTCGCAACTTCTGAAGTTTATTTTCCCCCGAGCATTCTGCTCGGGGGAGCGTTCTCCCGAAAAAATAGCCAATAATAATAACAGACTTGTCGAAACTGCCATTCACAAGAATGGGGGACGCTACACTTTCTCGAACAAGAGGTAGCCTATAGTATGGATGGCATTGATGGATGGCATTGGTTTTTAGAAAGCCTGACCTTCCTGAGAAAAAGTTCGGCCCTCGGACACATGGACCAGCCTATGTTTCCCAGGGTTAGGTGTAGGCCCATAGAAAGAAAATAGATGCCTCATTGGCCGCTGCAGTTCGGCTGAGCCATGTGTGTCGACGGGAGGGCGGAAGAATTTACACTCTTGGGGCGGAAGTGCCAATCACAGTGCATCTTTTCCCGGGACTTGTCAGACCCGAACATCCGCTTGGAAGCTTCCGCTCATGCTTTCGCTATGCTTCGCAAAGGAATCTCGGGAGGGAAAGCGTTCCCCCGAGAAGAGCACACGCCCCAGAGCCGGAAGAAACCTTTATATTATGGCTATGAGCGTACCCTACCTGACATTCCTAGGAACACTATTATCGTTAATGGGAGAAGTGGCGGAGAGAGAAGCCATCACTGTGGAGAACGTTAATAGTATATAAACCGGTCGCCTCTTGGCTGAGAATAATGGCCACAGGCATCGACTATAGCTGGCTGCCTGGCTGCTATCATAGATACTCACAGAGAGAACTCAACTGAATCACCGAGTACACCCCCCCCCCCACCCCACCCCTCTCCCCCTCCCCCCCACCCCACCCCACCCCTCTCCCCCTCCCATAAACCCCCCCACCCCACCCCTCTCCCCCTCCCATAAACCCCCCCCCCCCCCCCCAACCCCCCATAAAGTCTCATTTAGCTGGAGAGAGAAAACCGTCGCTGATACCAAATCAACTGACTGCGGCCTGGGAGGGAGATTGACACGCAATCAATGCCGTTGCCTCTGCAGCAGGGGGGGACGTCTCGCATATTTAATATTCTTGAAGCCGCAGGACAAGTGGGAGAGGGAGAGAGAGAGGATGCCGGCGAAGGATCTCAGCAGCAGGGATGCGCGGTTTTGACTGATGCACCTGCAGATTGCATCTCGTGACCGTATACCGAGGTATCAGCGATAGCAGCTCACCCTGACTTATCTATTTACACCCAGCAGAGACATGAGGTGCATGGCCGGGCGCCGTGTTGTCAAGAGTTCCTTTAAAACAGTGAAACGCACGCACGGGTAGGTACCCTCACAAAAAACATGCAGTAATCCTGGTCACTAAACTGCCTCCCCCTGGCCAGCCGGGGCGCCTGATGGAAGGGAAAAGGAACTGGTTGGAATAACGTGTTCCTTCCACGCGCTACGTCCAACCAGGGAAACTCCCCCCTGTCAGGTGTAAAGGAGCAACTTGGACACTCAAGCATGAAGGAAGCATGAGTTCAAGTCCGTTGCTCTCCCCCTGTCCCCCATATATGGGGACTAGGTTGGTCTCCCCTTGTCCCCCATATATGGGGGACTATGTTGGTGGAGGGTGTGTAGAGCCCAGGATCACATTAGATGATTGTCACAGGGGTGAAAAATGGGTTACAAAATCGTGGGATAAAAAAGAGAAATAAAAAAACTATAAAGCTGAAAGCTTTATAACATGAGTTAGACTTTAATATATTGTATTAGTGCCCCTCACTTTTTAAGTAGTATAATTCCCTCCACATACTGTAGTGAAATTCAGCACCAGGAGGCTACCTAGAACAGGGACGTGCAGAGGGTGTTTTTAGAGGGGCAGGGGCTGAAATCCCGTAAGAGGGCACTTTTAGAGAAAAATAGCAGATCTACAATCTCTCAACGCGTCGCAGCGCGCATTTCTTTCACCATGTAGTAAACGCTGCATCCGTGGTCTGGAAAGGGCAGTTGTTTTAGGGCAGGGGCTGAAGTGAAGCCCCCTTTGGTGTCTTATGTGTGCACGTCCCTGACCTATAGAACATTGCTTGAGTGCTGCAATTATGTGTCTACTCTAAAAGCACACTATTATCTCTGACAACAGATATATTTCAAATAGTGGACACTATACTAGCTACAGTAGCTCCCTAGCTTTATACCTTTTTGTTTGACTTGCTATAGGGAGATTCGGGAACATAAATAAATGATTTTGATTGTAATTGCATGTTGTCCTTTTGATCAAATGTTCCACAGCAGTGGTTTATGTCAAGGACCCCCAAATTGACACTCATTAGCCCGCGGACCCCCCATTTGAAAATACATGCCAGGGACCCCCATAAGAGAGGATCTTTACGGCTTTAGCAGTGATTCTCAACCCGTTCAATTTCAAGGACCCCCACTTGTACAGCATTAGCCTATAAGGACCACCATTTAATGACATTTCTATCTCTGGGACCCCCAATTTATATTGTAAAATCTAAGTTCATTTAACTCTGAGAGTGTATACACATGGAACCAAATGGACCCGTTAGTTAATTTAACTAAGTTAATTTGGTTCCAAACTATCATTTAGCTGCATGGGGACCCCCTGGAACTCCCTCAAGGACCCCTGGGGATCCCCAGACCCCACTTTGGGAACCACAGTGCAAATAGCCTTATGTCCTGGTGAAGGAGACAGAGGCCGAAGAACCATCTCAGCCCATCTAAACACTATGCAATATAATACGAGGTCAGACCAAACACTTTTTATTTCAGCTTTCCAGTTGACAGGTGTGTTGAAAGTGAAACCTTCAAAACAGAAACAACAAACACCATTTAGGCCTCTTTTTTATATATATAGTATAGCCTATATAAAAAGTGGCCTACATGGTGTTTGTTTCTGTTTTGTAAAGCGACTTTGAGTAAGTATATAAAAGGCGCTATACAAAATATATTAATGGATTTATAGCTCACAGGTTGAGCCTTGTTTTCCTGGATTCATCCCCAAATAGA
Organism: Protomyctophum parallelum; assembly: GCF_964188405.1. Taxonomy (NCBI): domain Eukaryota; kingdom Metazoa; phylum Chordata; class Actinopteri; order Myctophiformes; family Myctophidae; genus Protomyctophum; species Protomyctophum parallelum. The sequence goes on along the minus strand of NC_139716.1, from coordinate 24,510,796 downwards.
GAAATCACACCCGTGTGAAGTGAGGGGCGATATCTTATCATCGTATACGTCATCATGAAGTAAAATAGACACTGTGCCAATTTGCTCAGACACTATGACGTATAGTTCTCCATTCATTGTCACTTGTTGGGCAGGAACCCCTTTTGGTGTTTCAAGCATTATGTTATACTTTAGCTATTGAAAAATCGCAGATCTACAAGCTCATAGTGCGGCACCGAGTGCCGCGCTACAAGCTTGTAGGTCTGCTATTTTTGAAAAATCGTAAAAATGTTGCACAAATATTTGAATATGTTCTTTCAGTGCAAGCGTTTTTAACTCAAATCTTTGCTTCTGGCGGGGGGGGGGGGGGGGGGGGTGGGGGGGAACAACATATTTTCAGATGGGGGTCGGCGGCCAAATTCATATAATCTTTGGGGTGCTTGACATGAAAAGTCTTGAGAACCACTGATGCAGAAACATAGGTTTTTCAGAAAACTGTCAGGATTTAGAAGGCATTTGTAGAATCGTCCTCAGGTCTAAATAAGTTAAGATTAAGTTTGGGGACGGTAACCAAAAGCTGGATGTTTAAAGGGGCTAGCGCCCATCGAAGATGAACCATTCACAGCTCAAGCACCCTTGATTGGCCTACTTTTGAGGGGGCAGACGTAATGGCTGTTTGTGCATTGCATGACAGCCACCCCCCCCCCCCCCCCCCCCCCCCCCTTACATCTGACTGGGGATCTTCAGCATTGATGATGGTAGCATAATGCAACATCTGCAACGTGGTTGCAATCTGCACGCCAGAGAGAGAGAGAGAGAGAGAGAGAGAGAGAGAGAGAGAGAGAGAGAGAGATGATTGCTGTCTCTCCTTCGGGGACAGCTGCGGACAGCCACCTCAGACTTATTATTCCAATTTTAAATCCCTATTTTAAGACCCTACTAATAGCTCGACTCTCATGGGCTTATACAAATGGAGGAGCTCTCGTGGCATGTTGTTGACCATCATCACCATGACCTTCCGTTTGGAGTTCATTAGGGGCGAAGATGTGGAATTGATTATTTGTTCACAGAACAAATTGCTAAGTGATGCATGGCATCTCCATGTCAGTCTCATAATGTGCGTGAGAACCAGTGTTATTATCTACTAGGGCATTCTGACCTGAGACCAGATTCTAACGCACAGAAGAATGGTGGTTCTTTAACGGATTTTGACCTGAGATCAGATTCTAAAAATGTCTTCTAAATCCTGGCGCGCTACGAGCTTGTAGATCTGCTATTTTTCAATTGCTAAAGCACAACGTAATGCTAACACCAAAAGGGGTTCCCGCCCAAAATGGGCTAGGGCAGTGACAAACAGACAAATAGGACTTTGAGATACCACTTTGAGATGGTGGTTTTTGTCCACTAAAACTAAGACGAAGAATGTTCGTTGACCTTTTTTCACTAAACAAAAACTAAGCTATGATGACTAAAACTATAAGACTAAATATACTGACAACTGTCATCAAATAAATACTAGACTAAAATGTTATAGGAAGGGACTAGTGATATAGTAGTATATAGACTAAGGATTTTGCACTTGGTTGCATGCTGAAAATAGCTGATCTGAAGTGTAAAATCAGCCAAACGGCATCAAGGCCTGCTAAAATACATTTTAGTCGACTAAATCAACTGCAGATTTAGTCGACTAAAATGGCATGACATTTAGTCCACAAAAACTAGACTAACACTGAGACATTCCGAGTGACTAAAATATGACTAAAACTAGATGAAAACTAAGAGACTATGATTAAAACTAAAATCAAAATTTGCAGGTAAAACCAGTATAGAACCAAGCACATTGTTTTCCTTATCTCCAAAGCCTGTCATAAACGTGAAATGGATGATTGTACATTAGAAAAAACATTTTACTGCTAAATTTATATTGTTATACACCCCCAACCTAAAAATAAAGCCTGGTTGTCTTGTATACCTGCACATATGTGACTCTTTTTTGATAGACAGTCATGGCGGCAAGACTGTTCAGGAGAGGATCAAAACTGTTATATTTTTTTAATCCAAAATGAGTTCATAGCACAGGCAGACTGTTCACATAGAGCATGTCTGAAATAAATGTCAGACCTGAAATCGAAATGTGAATTGTGAATATGAAATAAATGCAGGTGTAATGTTTTCTGTAAGACATCACTCTATAAGCCATATCTCCTAAACTGATGGGTCAAACTGAACAACAAATATGTAAATTTGAAGTTATGATTCCCTGCTTTAATAATATAAAAATAATATCCAATGACTTACTATGTGTCACATACTGTAGTTCACATATGAGGGCCTGTTGGACATATTTTTTTTGGGGCCATTGACACTAGCCTATTGGCCTCATGGGGTTGTGCGTTTGAGTACCATAGACATAGATGTGTGTTCTTTGTGTTTAAAGGTCTTTTTATGTCTTACTGTATGTAAAGCACTTTGAATTGACCTTGCCTTCCTTCTGAAGAACCAAGAACTTGGTTGAATGAAACCCAATCAAAATATCAATCTCCTTAAACATTTATTGTGTGTTTATCATATTTCATTGCACTATACTCCCTTTAACCATGGCATCCCTATTTTGGATATGTGATTTAATGTGAATATGTTCTAAAATCTAGCCATTTCTTTCACACATTTTAAAAAATAGCTAAAACAAGCATTTGTTTAGCACAACATGCATGAAGATGAAGAAGTAAAAAATAGGGTTTACTTGTATGTGTCATGGTTGTTTGTTTGTAGCCTACTGTATGTTTGTGTTTTGTTTTGTCACAATAAGGTTTCTTTCTTCCAGGAAATAAAACATCTGGGTTTCCGAGGCTACAATAAGGTGGACCACAGTGGAAACAAGCTTTTGCTTTTTTTGTGTATAGCCTAGTTTATGCTGGCGTTTTTTCTAAATTGATGTCATTTTTTGTAATTTTTTAAACTGCTAATAAAGTATTCTAATCTAATCTAATCTAATCTAATCTAAGTCTCTTTGACTGCCTCATACCCAAAAGGACACCAATTCTTCTGCATCACGACATCCGTCTTGGTCTCTGCCCGCTCGGTTAGGCGAAGGCAAAGCATCTTCTCCTCTGCGGCTCAGAGGAGGAAGAACACGGCTGAAAATAGTCCCTGCATCTCCCACACGCTTAGCTGCATAACCCACCTTGACGACAGAGACGGAAAATGCTAAGTACTGGAACTAATATATCACAAAGCCTGCAGGTCTGAAGAGCGGAATGCTCATAAGTTATTCACAGATCTATTCTCTGTCTCTGCCGTGCTCTCCCTGTCTCTCCTTGTGTGTGTTCTTCTGATCAAATCAAGACAAATGTAACCATGCAGAGATGAAGCAAGAGGGCTTGAAGCATGGGAGGCTAGGGGGAGGAAAAAGTGGATGAGGAGAAAAGAGGGAGAGAGAGAGACGGGCAGGTGAAGAGAGAGCAGCCAGATGGATCGGAGGCACAGAGAGATGTGAGTAATACATGGATTAGACACCTTTATTGATCCCGTGGGGGGGATTTCAGTCGCCCAGAGGCAGATAATAAGCTAAGAGAGACCCTATATACGGTTGTGCTGTTTATGAAACAAGCTTGTAAATATCTGACTTAGTTTAACTTGTACTGTAAATAAGCCAAGGGAGACCCTACGGCTGTGTCATTTGGCTGTGTCAATCTGAAACCCTTTATTTGTACTTTGTGGTAAAAGTGCTAAAACTTTCTTCCTAACCTGCCCCCCCTCTCTCTTCTTCCCCTGATTCTTTTTTACTTCTGATTCTGATTCTGATTCAGCACAGCAGTTAAGAGTTACAGGCACAGAGAAGGTACAAGGCAAGAAAAACAATAAGAAACAACGCAAGACGGTGAGAGCCAAGCTGGGACATAAAGAAGTGTGTGAAGAAATGCATTTGTGTGAAGAAATGCATTTAGCCATTTCCTGTCCTGGTATGAGGATTGAATGAAAATGAAACATAACATACTGGGTGATAACAATTGAGATATGGTTGAATATTGAAACTCGAAATGTAGTTTACGGAAACATGTGTAGTTCATTAATTTTGGCTTGCTCATAGGGGAGCCGTGGGGAAAAAGCAATAGTTAGCAATAGTTCCAGGAAATGAGGTACCAGGAACATCTATAAAAGTACAGGGACCATAGTATAGTGGGGCCAGAAAACTTTGAGATCTGAAGAAGAACAGTTTGGTAAATGAACATTTCTGAGGGTTTAGCTCAGAATAAATAAATTCAGAGCTTTTGGACAAAGGGTAGCAGCTTGTTCCCAGCTTGTTCTTAGAAGCTCGCCTAGTTTTTAACCAGAAATTTAACCAAAATTCTCACATGTCACTCCCGCCCGCTCCCTCCATTGGCTCCCGGTCGCTACCCACACAGAGTACAAAACTCTGATGCTGGCATTCAAAGCAACCAAAGGTATGGCACCCCCATATCTTGCAAGGCTGATCGCAGGCTAGAGGCTACAAACCCTCCCGAGCGCTCAGATCAGCCGACACAGGGAAGCTGGAAGTACTTTCGCTAAAAACGCCGGGACAACGCTCCACACGTCCCAAACTCGTCTCCCTTCTGGCTCCAAAACTATGGAATACACTTCTCATTGCAATCATAACTGCAGATTCTCTCCCAATCAACGGCTCAACTTATGTAACTTAGGTCACATTCATACCAGAGAGCTTTGCTGCGATTAAAACGAATCCTGCTGCGCATTGTCAGAAAGTGTGCTTCGTTTGGCAGGTGTGAAGGCTCATTCGAATCCTAATGCGCAGCAAATAACCGCATTTTACTCCGCCCAAAAACGTGGGTTTCGCTTCGCTTCGAATCGCACTTGACTACGATTCGGTGCAGGTGTGAATGCAATCCGCAGTAAATAAAGGAAATGAAGCAAACATAATGTGGCGGGTGAGGAGCTGAACACAGTTGGAGACGGAGAAGGCATATTTTACGCAGCGCAAAGATGTCCGTTACTGTGGATAGACGTGGTCGAATAAGGAGACTGAAGCCCTGATCGAAATGAGGACGTGTACATTAATCAATTGCTTAAGAAAACACATAAAAACACTGCAGTGTATTATAGCCTACAATTCTGTCTGTCTGTCTGTCTGTCTGTCTGTGCGTGCCGTAAACATGGAGTGCTGTCACTGTGTGGGACTGGGGAGTTATATCAGTGCGCTCATGCAGCGCTGTGCCTCCATGCCCAAAAGAACAGTGTGTGGCGGCTGCGTGCGTAGAGAGGGGGGGGGGTCCCAGACGGCACGACACATGCACGTTATGAGTGTAATTTTATCACCATAGATTTCACTGTGTAGGCTATAGTTTATGAATGGAACACATTGATAAAGGTCCCCCCTGCTGCGTTTCCAATTGCTGCGAATGACAGTGTGAAGGCAAACCGCAGCCAATTAAATATGCAAGAATTCCATTTCCCCGCCCATACGGATCTGAGTCTACCGAAGTATTAGGTGAGAATCTGACCTTAAATTGCACTTTATGTAGACATAGCACTCTATAGTGTATACACATATAGTTTCCTTAGATAGATATTCCTGTGCTTTGTTGATTGAGTGGTCTGTACTTGGCCCCTTCTTCTTTCCCTCTACACCGCATCTCTTTGCCGAAAATAGCTGATCTACCTAGCTTGTATACGTATCAGCTATTTTCAGAGAATGTTCACATGACCAGATTCGGGATGCCAGGGGTTAAAGTGGTTAAGAGGAGAATGTAGAAGAGGTGTGAGCAATGAACAGCACAAGAAAAACCTATATCTGAGACACTCGTGTTGCCGATGTCGTCAGAGAAGGATTTTAAGTCTTTTACAAGCCTATAAGTGCCGGCGTATAGCCTACACCACTCTGCCTTTTTCCCCTTTTTTATGAGAACAGGCCTGAGAGGCATGTAAAAACCTGGCTTTATTAAAGACCACTTAAGCTATCTTTATGATGTCTGCTAACGACACTCTGTGATGGATTTAGACATAAACATTGTCTCGATCCATGCAGGTTTATGATGTAGGATTGTTGCTTATTTGTTGCCTATTGTTTTACTTCTGAGCTTCCGGAATGGGAGAGCGAAGGCTACAGCATTAAGGGGACATTTCACCACTGGAAGATGTTAATGTTCAATGTTAATAGTATTTGTAGTAGATAAGTAGTACAAGTGAAATTTGCACCCTATGCCCAGAACATCAATGACGTCTGTGTGTTTGACTGAATGGATTGCTGAATTCCTACAATGCCCATAATGCTTTAGTGCACTTCCCCTCCTTGTGGAGAGGAACCCAAGGAAAGTGTTTCTTGTGAACTAAACATCATTCAAATAAGCTCTGGTTGCTTGGCTCGCCACCATTTCCCTTCGAGTATATTGCGCACACACTGATGAGATGCTGCTGAAGATTTAAATGCAGGCGATGACAAAGCACTGGCATTTCAGTATAGGGCTGCCCTGGAGCTAATTGGGGAAACACCTTTCCCAATAATTGCAGCCCAGTGGGCTATACTGTCTACCTGGCCTGCAATTATTACGAGGGTTGGATCCATGCAGAGCTTACACTGTATGCCGTCACGTCCCATATCCCTTCCGTTGTCTCTCTAGGTCATCCTCAGACGAGCCCTCCATCGTTGCTTCAGTTCCAGTCAGTTCCAGTCATCCCGGTTCTCCATACATCCCTATCTGGGAGGAAAGCGCTTTAATCCTCTGCCGTCATCTCGGCGTGACACCCCAGTCCGCCAACCGTCCTGCCCTCCGGTTCACAGAGGGTCTACTCCCAGCCGAGGAGTCCCTGACCCGGGGAGATGAACCCTCCCAGGCTGTCCCGTGAGGCGTGAAGGCATGGGGATTGTACAGCATGTGACGCGGGCAGCCATGAAGTCAGCCAGCCAGCCTCGCTGGCCTTGTGGCTCGCCCCTCATCCCCTCTCATTTCCTCTCTCTCTGCTCTCATTGCCCGAGTTTGAATTGCTTTGAAGCCGAGCGCTCACCTCTGGGAGCTTTGACAAGGATGTTTTACAGAGCTTTGGGGGGAGACCGCCCATTAATACATAATACCTCCCGGTCCTCGCCACGCTCCCTGCGCTGCACTGTAGAGGAGAGAGGAGGACCCTTTTGCTACCGGCTGTGTTGATTTTGACAGCAAATTTAGATTTTTTTGTTTTAGTCATAGTCTCTTCTCTCTTGATGCTGTCCTAACGGCTGATTTTACACTTGCTGAAAATCGCCGATCTACAAGCTCACAACCCGTCGCGATGCATTGTGAGCTTGTAGATTGACACTTTTATTTATGCATTATGAATTAATGAATGAATGAATGAATGAAAATATAAAATTAAAAAAAATAGAGGGTTTCAATCTAGGTTGTGGAAATGAGATGGCAATAAAAAAAGCAAGGCGCTCTAATTGAATTGGTCCTCAGTGGCGTGAATTTGATCAATAAATTAATTGCGGGTACAGTTATTAAGTGTAAATTGGGTTCCAATTCATGTCGGAGGCCTTATTCATTATTGTAGGCCTTATTAGCAGTTACCAGCTTCCGCTGTGGAAGTCGGCTAGATTGCACACGGTGTGAGCATAATTAGCCGAGTGTGATATTGAGGCCACCCGTAATCAGGTGTGATATTTCAATGGATCCTGACTTGGTGTATTGCCCATCAAAGTGCCGGGGCCATTTTCTTTTTATTTATTTTCCTTTTTAACCACGTTCCACAGTTAATAGGCTGTGCCGTATGAGGTGGAACGTTGGTGATCACCTCAGCCTTATTACCCCATCATCTCAAACAATACGTGCAGTTATTGCTTTGATTGAAGCCGGTGTCCCACACTTAATTGGGGATAAAACAAAATAAAATATAATAAAACAAAACGTCAGTATATAAAAGCCCTTTTCATTGGTCGTGTGCTCGAGCTCTTGTACTTGTTTCACAGTACTGGGCTATCAGGCTTTCCTTGTTTTGTTGCCGCATTCAGAGGCGAATTCAACTCATGGCAAGACTTTTATATAGAGTTTATTTTATGAGTGTGGGATATCATATGCGACTCTGAGTCTTTCATGGCTGCATTGACCTTATAACAGAGCTTAATGCTGAGCAAATACTGGTCATGGATATGGCTATGTTTCTGCCTTTATGCGCTCAGGTTTAGTTTAGCCAGTGAATACAACCAGGGGTGGTATTTGTTTGTGATTAAGTCGATACATTACTGTATAATTTCTCGTCTCGATTTTGTCGTGAGTAACTTCACATGAGTAAATTCAAGTATTTCCCTGTGGTTCTGGGAATAAAGGCATCAACCTGTACCATTATGAATGAGGCATCAACCATAATGAATAGTTTTTATGTGATATATTCGTGGGCGAGTGTATTGCATTTTTGTATCGTTTATTCGTTACACCTCCCCCGGCGTGTAAAGGCCTCAAGTCTCTGCTTCATTCAATATGTAGCTTTTATATACGCCAGCTGTCCTTAGTTAAACCCCCAGCTTTGTGATACAGCACTTTTTTTGATTATTTTTCCGCATTAACAAAGACACCCCGGCCCCGTCTCCACTGTTTGTACTACAAAGTGGTGAAGTCCACCTCCAAGTGTCTACATACATCTATACACCGCCAGTACATTTATGGTCTCTGGGTCTGTGTGAACTAATTGGACACGGGGTAATGCGTCGTGATGGAAGCAAGGATATCGAAGTTGGGGCAATGAAGAACGAGGAGGGAGAGAGGGGGAGAGGAGGATTGATCCAGTCCTAAATGATAGAGGAATTGATTAAGGCCGCGGCGTGTGGAGGTGGGAGAAAAGAGAGCAGGGATAGCTTGCCCTAATGAGGAAGAATAGCCATTAGTAGCGGCTGTTAGCGGATATGTGGGCAATCTCTCAGGCTGATTAAAGGGACTTATGAGAGCCGAGACACGTCGTTCACCCCCCCCCCCCCCATCCCTCCCCGCCGTACGTTCCACGGGAGGACAAGTGGACGGAGGAGGATGAAGTGAAATGGAGGATTTTGTAAGCGCTCTATCCCCCCAGCATCTCTGTGGGAACGTTCGCCTGAATTAGAGGGCATGCGCAGACATAACGTGAGTGGCAAATCGAGTGGCAAAGTGAATGTAACCACGTCGTATGACTTTTCTGTTTGGATTTGGAAGTATGTGCTATCAAGGCCAGAAAGTTGTTTTTTTGCCACTCAGTAGGCGTTCCCACGTAACTTCCGGGTATGATGATGTCACACGCATATAGCCTCTGTAGCAGAGAGTAGGGCTGGGGTTGGTGGCGGTGGTTTGCTCTTCACCGACGTCATGTTGTAGTTCGGTGGTCACCTCACCACCAAAAATCCAGACTATGAATAACGCTTAACACTTGGACTAAGAGGATAACACACACACTTTGTGAGCTTGTAGATCTGCTATTTCTGACGAAGATACTTGGAGTAGAAGGAAACAAGAGCAGTCCAAGTACAGAGCAATTAAACTCAGGTCTGTTTTACCAAGAAGGTTTAAGAAGTTAAGGTACGATGATGATGATGATGCCCACAGCTCAGATATCAATTTATTTACCTGGCACAGTTTTGGGTCATTTAGCTGGGGACCACCTGGAATCCCCTCAAGGACCACTGTTGGTCCCCGGACCACTGGTTGAAAACCACTGCGCTACAGGGCATGGCGGCATCCCGCTGGACAGTGAGCGGCAGTTAGTTATAGCGCTCGAGGGGCAGTTAGCGGTTAAGTGCTCAGGGACACTTTTTCGACACATTGCTGAGGCCTGGAACCAAACCTGGGACCTTCTGCTTCCCAGGCGAGCTGAACCATTCTGCTATAATGGCCACTATAGTTTACACATAATGAGTGGCCTTTCTCATGAATCCTCCCCATAATGAGTGAGTGACCTTACTCATGAATCTCCCCCACAAATGGTGACGCTGCAGATTATCACTGTAAGAAAGCCGAGTACAGTACAGTTAAGTGCTTGGGTTTTTCAGCTCCCTGCTGCTGTCAAACAGGAAATGCACAGCGGCCTGGTCACTTAACTTTATTTTATTCCACCGAGACCATCCACCACGTTTGCTGCTGAAAACATTTGAGGAGAGGAATAGGAAATTTAGTGTTTGATTTGTAACACCAATTTGACAGTTTAAGCCACATTGTGCTGGAGCGATTCATTTGTCTAGTGTAGTGAATATATATTTATCTTTCATAGGATGGCAGTGTGGGTAGACTGCAGTGGGTACTATGATTAAACTAAAGGTGACCTCATTTCTCCCCACAGTGCACCCCCCCCCCCGTGCTTGTCTCAACTTCTCGCAACTTTAACTAACCCATAACTTTATCTCAAAATCACACACAGGAGTGTTATATTGGTTTTTTTATAAGCCCTGGAGGGTTTTAAGGAGCACAAAACGAGCTCCCCTATCTAATAAAAAAATAACCATCATGCATTGCGCCTGCATCTGCCATGCTCCTGCTGACTCACCTTGCTGCGTACCAGGGTCGCCATGTCCGCTTATTATAAGCGTCTTTGGGCTTGTTTTTTTCCAGTAAAGTTGCTTGCAAATACTGTTGTGGGTTGCATTTTTTGGGGGGCTTAATTGTTTATAAAGTGTAGAAATTATTTGGGCTTGTTTCCTAATGTTGTTTATTTAACCAGTGGAATACTTTTCATGGTAAGGACCAGGTCCAGATTATGTATTTTTATTCACATTTGTGTTGTTAAAAAGTTTCAAAAATATTCCAAAATTACATTTTTATTTTTTTGAAAGAAAAGAGCAAATCTACAACCTAGCTTGTAGATTGGCTATGTTCAAATTGCCTAGTCTCTTGGACTTGTTTTCATTTGGCAACACTGACGCATAAGGTTTGAATACAGCATCATGTCTTGGTATTGTCCCCGATCCCCATTTACTAACCTGACTCTGCCAGATGGCGGCAGTATTGAGTTCACAGGTTCCCTCCTCCTGTCTGCATCTGGTCTCTCTCAAGCGGAAACGATGAACCCGGAAGCAGCGGGATACAAATCAGATATCTCCATAATAATTTTGAGTTGTAGTCTTGTTAGGTTGTGTTTACATTTGTGCTGTGGCACAGCTTCAATATGTCATCAGTCTCGCGTTGATCCCGCCTCTAGCGGCCGCTCTCCGATCAGCACTGGTTCGGAGTACATCGTCTCTGCCCGAGAGAGACCTCACTAGGAGGAGGAACTCACTACTGCCACCATCTGGCGGAGTCAGGTTAGTGGTTACCCATTTACAGCATCCTGCTAAACCACCAAGCCCCTGAAAGTGCCAAAGTCCACTTTTTCCTTTTCCCCAAATATACAGTATTAAAGCTGTTTAGCATTTAGCCTGCATGTTTATATGCATTTTTGTGAACTGTGATGCAATTAAGACTCTTCTGTGTTTTTTCTGCAGTGGGATAATTAATAAATCTCAACTTGCATACGGTATGCCTAGTAGAAAGTAGACATACTAGTAGTGGAATTGGCAGATACTCCCTGAGCAAGCAGGCATCAAGCACACTCCTCCGGTAGCCACGCCCCCCCCCGTTCCCCCGCTGAGTCCACACACACGGCACACGCACACACACACCTGCTGCAAACAGACAGAAACGAGCTCCATACGTTTGGACCGTAAAAAGAGTGTAGGTAAGTTAAAGTTAGCCACCTATGTATTTGTGGAGAGCGGGAAATTGTGAAGTGTGAGAATGTGAGATAGTGGGTGTGTGTGTGTGTGTGTGTGTGAGTGAGAGAGAGAGAGAGAGAGTATGTTTGTGGGGGGTGGACCGTAAAAAGGTGGACCGTAAAAGTGTGAAAAAGAGTGAAATAAACAACTTATATGTGACTTCTCACCTCATGGACGTTGAGTGGAGTAGTCTGGGTTGTTAGTGAAAACGTCTCAGTCACAGAAGTTACTTTTTAGTTCATTTCATCTTCATAACAAACTGCTATAATAGCGGTCGTTTTGTTTACATTCTGCCAGGTAAGTTAGCCACCTATGCATTTGTGGAGAGCGGGAAATTGTGAAGTGTGAGAGAGTGTGTGTGTGTGTGTGTGTGTGAGAGAGAGAGAGAGAGAGAGAGACTGTGTGTGTGACTGTGTGTGTGACTGTGTGTGTGTGAGAGAGAGACTGAGTAACAAACATAAAGGTGCTTGAAGTGTGAAGTATGCAGGGTCCATTTATAGAATAATAATGCAGACACAATGTTTGGGTTGTCACAGCACCACATCCTTGTATGAAACCTTATTCTAACTGTCTACCAATGATGGCTTAATTGAAAGTGATATTGAACCAAGTGTTACAACCTGAATTGCACATCTATATCTCTATTTGTTTCAAGGCTATAGTCCAGGCATGTCCAAATTAAGTCACTTTAAATAAATAAATAATACATTTTATAAGAAAGACTTTGGCAAAGTCCCCACAGCTTCTTTTTATATAATGTATTATTTATCTGATATAACACTAACAAATATGTACACCTACGCTAAGTATAAGGCTGTGTTGTGACATGGTTGTGACAGGATAATGAGGATATATAAATATAATATGTATATGTACTGTATAGTGTATACTATAGGCTGTTGCTAGTGAGTTGTGACAGGGTGTACAGACTAGTATGTTGCTAGTTGTCCCGACTCCCCACAAGTCTCAATATTAATTGCCATTGACAATGAAAGGAGAAAGATTTGTCTATCACTCCTTGAGAGATAGACAGGTCTTATTGCAGACATTTGTGCTGTATCACACCTTGTCTTTTTTGGCTAGCTGTTATGTTATATTTTTCTATTGTTGAGTGGTGCAACCACTCCAAGGAACAGCAATGTCCGTGTTCACCTATGTGTTGGTTTGAACACCTATGTGATGTTAATGAGCACCAGTATGACTATGAGTACCAGTAGGGGCACTGTTGTGCCAGAAACAGAGAGAGAGACAGTGCTGCACTGTTGCCTGCTAATGAGAGAGAGAGAGAGAGAGGAGGGGGGGGGGGGGGGGAGAGGGGAGTTGCAACACTCAGTTCACACAGGTGTGATTTTTTAAATTGGTCCCACATCATTGATATTTATTTATTATTGTTTTATTCTGTTATGTTTTGGTTTTTTCAGCTGCAGTTGGTAGTCAATTAGTCATGGCTGCCAGTTCCCACCTGCTGTTGTGTGGGAGTTCAGACTGCTCCAGACCATACTGAATAACTGCTCGCTTACATAATGTCTTGAGGCTAGGACTTAAGTCTAAGACATACAGGTCACCAGAGGATGTGTGTTTGTAATTTCCATCTAGAATATGTTTGTATCCTCCAAAGAGGATGATACGATCTCCCATCATGCAACAGCACATATTATTCGTCGGAGGCGGGCCTTCCCCCTTGGGCTCAACCTTCTTCCAGGAGAAGGTCTCTGGACTGAATCTCCACAGATCATTGAAGGTCTGGTCCCAGTTGCAGCCACCAAATATGTACAGTTCTCCATTGTAGGTAAAGGCTGAATGATCCCCGCGTACTTCTGGAAGGAGCATTGGAGAAGGTGTGTTCAGCCAGTACCACATGTTGGTCTCTGTGTCGAACACTCTGATGGTGTTGTTGTACCGTGAGGTTGATCCCACCCCCCAAATACAAACATCTTTGTCCCGATGATGGTAGCAGAATGAGATGATGAAGATTTAATTCCTCTGGTGTTAAGAAAAGACCAGACCATTGTGCTGGTGTCCAACTTGTGCATGTCAACAGTCTGGAACCATCTTCCATGAATATACATGACCTTCCCCAAGACACAGGCTGAGTGGTTCCTCCTCACCTCTGGAACAGTTCCAGAAACCTGTGGTTTGAACCATATGTGGGTGTCCACATCAAATGCATAAAGCACGTCACAGTCCCAGAGGTAGACAGTAGATTCTATCAGCACAGCTGTGTGACCCGCATTCTTGGAGGGAGCCTCAAAGTGAGCTTCTCCTGTTCCAGGTGACACTGGGGTCAACTTCCTCCAGATCAAAGACATTGTGTTGAAGACGAACACTTCAATCTGAGGATCCATCTGACCATCCATATCCTTCATGTTGCAGTCCCGTCCAAAGGAGTACATCTCGTTTCCTACGGCAACAGCAGCATGACGACATCCTCCGTTTGGTACTTGGTTGCGACGAACGGTCCACTGGAACATTTCACAACCTCAAGAGCTACTGTGGATTAAATATGATCGCCTCGGCTCTGACGATGAATGTAGGCCATCTCCTCCCAGTGGGACGTACATCGAGAATATTTCAGTCGTTATACCGCACTGTTGTGACAAAAGAAGAGCTGAGCCAGAAGGCAAAGCTCTGTGTCTATCTTCATCTTCCTTCCTACTCTCACCTATGGTCATGAAGTGTGGGTCATGACCCAAAGAATAAGGTCACGGATACAAGCGGCCAAAATGAGGTGGCTGGTATTCATCTCCCTTAGAGATAGGGTGAGAAGTTCAGTCACACGCGAGAGATTCCGAGTAGATTCGCTGCTTCTGTTGTGGTTTGGGGAATCTGGTCCTCGATGTATGTCCCACTGGGAGGAAATGGGGGGTATCCTCCCAGTGGGATGAGATGGAGGGATTATTTCTCCAAAATGGTCTGGACCATCATAACTCCATGGCATGTACAGTATGTTCTGTGGGATCATTTATACATTGATTCTCAGAACCCTATACAGCACAGAATCTGCACTGCTAAAGGTACATAACGACCTCCTTTTAACTGTTGACTCCGGATGTTGTGCAATCTTAGTCCTTAAAATACATTTTACGGTACATGGTTCACCATACGATATGTGGACGGCAAGGCAATTAGTTCAGTTCAATTAATTCAAATTCAATTAGTTAAAATTGATAAAGTTTAACTATTTAACAAAAAGCCCCTCCTATGTCCAGCTTTGAGGGTTTGTGCAAACACAAAGATTGTGCAACACAAACATTGAGGATGCAAATTGTGATTGGCCGGAATGAGATGATGTATGATGATAAGAGCGCCCCTCACTTTTTTTCTTCTTCCTACCTTACTTACTTATACTCAGTGTAAATGGTGTCTCTCTCTCTGCTCCACAGGTATATGAGCCAGGGTGCTGAAGTGACGGGCGTCCATTCTCTTGTGAGTGACATGCTGTGAATGCTGGATGCAAATCCCTGACCACTGCACTATACCAGAATGCTATGTGCAGTAGCCTACTAGACATCCAAGGCTGAGTGAGAAGATGGCAGCCCGGAGAATAAGGCATGGTCGGTGCCATTGAGACTGGGAGGAAAGTACTGGCCAGCTAGCCAGATGTATTGAGGATGGAGTCAAGTAGAAGACGGCTCAAGGTAAGAACTTAGTTTTTTGCTTCTTTGCTGCTGCTGCTTGTATTGTCTGCCTGTGTGTATGCTAACGTGGTTCAAGCTGGTGTACCACTGTCATTTTGGGACTCAATGACAGTGTCAGAGTGGCAATGAAACATGTTCAGTAACTGTTTCTGGTGGCTCTGGAATTTAATGCTGATCCAATCCACAATTCAATTCAGTCTTTATTTCAGACTCAGGGGAATCCATTTCACAATAACAAACACAACATAATACCGTAATAAATCAAACAGAATAGAGAAATATACAATAAAAAGAGTTCCACCATGTTCAGTTTCGAACAGTTTGTGTGTTTTAACTTGTATCTGCTGTTGAAAGTGTGAGTTGTAACAGAGAATGTGGCGGTTTTGGGCTTCAACAGCCATCAATTCCAAATGTAAATTTTCCATTTTAAACAGTAGTTTGTGTGTGTTATATTCGTTGTGAGTTGTGACAGCAGGGTTGCTGTATTGGTTGATGACTGGCATGGTGGCAAAGAATGTCTGGCCTTTCTTTCTTTCTTTCTTTAAAAAAGAAAAAAATGCTATTTACACATAGTACCTGAGATAAGATATACATGAAGGTGCGTGGGCATATAGCAGCCAATGTGTATTGTGTACTGTGTATTATATATACACTAGCCCTTACCCGTTGTGAAATACTTGCGCCCTGGGTGCATTTTCACATTTTTTATTCACTAATAAATTAATTATTCATTTATAATTTGTTAAATTGGACAATGGGCTCCGTTAAAACCTCCATATTATTATGGTCAATGCCTGTGTGAAAAGTGGGAGCGATTGGTGCAGGCGGTGAGGAGATACGGCGGTGTTTCTGACAGACATTCAGACGTTGAGTTAATTAGTATGATAAGGACATAATCCACATGGAACAGTGACACATCCACACAGAACAAAATGGACCCTTATTAGATCTTTAACTCTTGAGTCTTGAGAGTGTAAAATTAAACCACATGACTGGTCCATTTGGTTTCATTTTACGCTCTCAAGAGTTATATCATTGTTAAATACCTGCATTAGGCCACTTAATTTACAAGAAGTCTACACAATTAGAGCACACAAAATAATTGTCATTTTGATCGCTTGCCCGACCACACCAATACAGCATGGAATTGTGGACAAAATACTATCCAGACAACAACAAATATTCTTTAGTTTTGGGTCTGCGAAGCTAAATGTCATCAAATGTTGGTCCGTGGCGCAAATAAATAATGGGCCTTGATATGAAAAGGGTTGAAAACCACTGACATGCAGTATAAGACTGACATTGGGTTTCTGAACTGTCCTCAGTGCTCTTGTAAGGACTGTAATTATATGAAGATAGCTTGAGAATAGGTCAAGATGGTCCTGTAAGCTTGACCAGTTTACTGTGTCATCTAGGGTGTAGCAGGCTACCTCTTTAGTGGAGTCAAATAATTGCAGATGCTTTTGTTCTCTCCACTGCATTAGTGCATAATATATACGACAGACAGTTGGAAATGGAATTTACGTCTGCCATTGTGTAGTGCTATGAGGTGCCCAGACCCTTGCACTATAGACTGTTAATGAGATTGATGGCTCAAATACTGTACGACTACACATGCACACACATACAATACACGCTCATGCAGCACACATGCTGGAATGTGCGTGCACGCACGCACACACACACACACACACACACACACACACACACACACACACAAGTGCACACACCACGCTACGCGACACACACAAGCTCACGCGTGCATGCGGAAACACACAGGAAAATCAATGGGATGTTGTTAGCATTTATATGGCTTTTGCTGTTGCATATCGCTACACGGTGCTGGGAGAGAACTGTGCGAGCAATAAAGACAAATAAAATCAAGGGAAAAAGGGCTTTGTTAATGATAGCGGGTGATTGCCACCAAACCAAGTTAATGTAGTCCTGTTAGCTCGTTCCCCGCCTAAAAGCCCACATGGCTGAAGGTTAGAACTAGAAGCCCTAGTGATTCATGACATTAATAAAGTCATCATATGCGGTGATTGCGGGGTTCCGAGCCGATGCGCTTCCCGCGACAAATATCGATCTCTATTCATCTTCATCCTGTGCTTGTTCTCTGTGTGTCTGTCGAATTTTGAGTTCTGAACTTTTTAAATATATTTATTTATATTGGAATCCTGAAATGTCACATTTTAATTTCTTTAAAAATGCATACTTATGTTAATAACTAGCCATTAAGCTACTAATTTAGACTGAAGTAATTAAAGCGGGTCATGTGTGCATGTTTGGAATTGTAACAGCTGAAATCAACATATCAGTATTCTGATATTAACCTGCGGGCCACATTAAGTGATGGTGGGGGCCGCATGTGGACCCGGGCCGCCAGATTCCCATGTATGCCCCAATATACAAATAGCAAGGCTGGGCTGTGGCCCCCATAAATATTGTGAAATTACAAAAATAAAGGGGAAACATCACATTTTGTCCCGGTCTGCCATTCCCTTAACTTCTCACTTTGAAAAGCATTGGCATGTCGGAGGCTGGCCATGCATGTGAGCATGGTAGAGCCCACATTTAGATTACAGGTGGATTTCGACCTCCGTATCGAATCGGCACTGCCTCGCTGCTTGTATCTGATCCTCTACCCCTTTCATTTCCCGCCTTCTTTTCCTCTGTGAAATAGTGAGATATTAATTCCTTGCCCGAAAAAGAAAAGCTGGGGAGAGAGAGAGAGAGAGAGAGAGAGAGAGAGAGAGGAGGAAGCATATAAAGTGAAATATAATCCATCTTCTGTAACCACTATAGTGCTAATCTTTTGATTTGGGCAAAGTGTTCCTTTTCGTAGGCGGAATCAAAAGGTCTATTTGCATTTTTTTCTTTTCTTTTTTTTTAATGGGCGAGGTTTTAATTTCCACAGTTCTGTGCGGATTACCTCGATTCAAAGCTCCCGTCCGAAATGGAAGATGTCTATCAAACATCACACACTTTTTTCCCCCCTCTGGCTTCTTTCCGTGCTCCCTCCACCCCTGATATCCTCCTCATCTTCGCACTCTCCCTCCCTCCCTTGTTGTTGACGATTACGCTCACAGTCGAGAGGGATTGCAAAGAAATTGATACACATGGCTTTTTGGCTGTGTGCTAGCCAGGTCCTCTCATGCTAAATTATGTTGGTTGGGGATTAGCACTCTCTTCAATTGACTATGCAAATCTCATCCACTGCTCGTTTTTTTTTGTCACCCCATCTTCACATTAGGATGTGACAATTTGAGATAGGATCCAGAAGGAAGCACGCACATCTCCAGAAATACTACAGGTGCTGGACAAAAATATATGTACAATGAAAAGGAAGTGATGTCCACTGTCTCTCTGCTCCCAGTAAAATGAGACAAGTCAATACAATATTTGCCACACAAGATATCTCAGGTTTGTTTAATGTAATTTAATCCAGAATTAATAGTATTTTATTTTTAGCAGCCATCGTTAGCCTCCGGTAGCTCCCATGGTGTGTAGTCATCGAATATCCCGAATCTCCTCGCACACGATCTAAAGCATTTTAGGGCTCAGATTGATATAAAGGAGTAAGGACCATGTTTAGAGCTTGATAAACCATTCCTTCGAGGTCGCGCTGTGAAAAATTATAGTCCAGGCGGCAGATTGTGGCCGTGAGCGAGCCTTCATGGAGCCCAAATGGAGGGCAATCACTTCCGGGTCGGCCGGATGATGGCTCTTCTTCTTTGTTTACGTCACGCATTTCACTAGCCTCACGTTATACCGCCTATCGTAGCGGCATGGAATCGGTTAAAGGGAGGAACTTGCGTCAGGTATGGAGCCAGATAGCACTTGTGATGATTGAAGCTCTCCTCGCCGAGTCCTCCGCCACAAGGCATTTTAGCTGGCAGGTAGGCAATGTTTGGCATGGGTCCAATGTGTCCACTTCTGGGAGAGGATTAGAACATGTTCCCCTTTTTTATAAAGCAAAAGAAAACCCACAGGGGGGCTTATAAATGACGGCACGATCGAAGGTACAGCTGGAGACTATAGGAGGAGCCAGCAGCAGCCAAAAATGTTTAATAATAATAATAATAATAACTATTTGTATAGCACCTTTCATGACTTGAAATGCAGCTCAAAATGCTTTACAGAGCAATGGAGAAAAGGGGAAAAAAGCAAGACATAAAACATTAAAATAATAGCATTAATGCAATACAGTGAGGACATGAATAACAAGGAACTTAAAAGATCAATTAAAAGCAAGAGTGTAGAAGTAGGTATTGAGCTGAGCCTTAAAAATGTCTGCCTGTCGAAGGTATAGCGGAAGTTTGTTCCAAGCCGTCGGCCCGTAGAAGCAGAAAGTTGCTAAACCGTGTTTTTTAGTTGCCATTTTTTTTAGGCACAGCGAGTTTAAATAGCAATTAACATTCACAAATGGAGATGAGGAAGCTATCCGACGAGGTTGCACACACTCGCTGAATGTGACCTATACTGCCATGTGCCCAGTCCTTCTATTAAACCCTCCCACAAGGGCAGACGCACTTAAAATGCATATTTGCATACAAATGTGGCAATTAACCATATTAATACTGTATACCACCACGCTGACTCCCGGATGCTGCGATGTCAATGCCTCCATCTACGTGACTATCAATGCTTCAAAACAAGGTGACACAATGGCCCTTTATTGACTTTCAAATTGATTTACGTCGACTCTTTTCATACGCACGAATGGAGACGCACACACACACACACACACACACACACACACACACACACACACACACACACACACACACACACACACACACACACACACACACACACACACACACACACACACAATGACTTTTCCCTTCCAGTATATCAGTGACCCTCTTGTTTGTATTGATTTGTACACTGTGTACAGTTTGTTTTCAAGCATCGCAAGGAAGGAGATACATTTTTTTCCTTCTTCCATAAGCCGCTAAGCTTCCATTCTATTTCCAGCGATGACACACATGCACTCGCACGCACGCGCGCGCACACACACACACACACACACACACACACACACACACACACACACACACACACACACACACACACACACACACACACACACACACACACACACACACACACACACACACACACACACACACACACACACACACAGCCATATATTGATTTGTCTGTATTGTGTGTGTGTGTGTGTGTGTGTGTGTGTGTGTTACGAAGGCTTTCACTTAGAGCTCCATATATGGGCATAACCTATAGTCCCATATATGGAGACAACTGCGATATCCAGCGTTGACATCAGATTAATGTAGAAACCCCAAAGATGGATATACACAGTGGTGACATCATCGGGACACTAGACTTGCACATTATAAAAGGTGGTCTTGGCCAGTGTCTCGAGTGTACAGGGTTTGATGAGGTCTGGCCATATATGGAGCATGTCTTGAGTGTACAGGGTTTATGAGGTCAGATCAACATATGGAATGTTAGAACAGGTCAGCTCCATATATGGAGATCTAAGGGTGCATGGCAGCAGGGGCAGTGTCTTGAGTGTACAGGGTTTGATGAGGTCAGATCAACATTTGGAATGAATTCTGTATTGGCCATACATTATATGGAATGCATACTGTCGCAAAAACAAATTGTCAAATATTAGCCTACAGTACATGAGGCAACATTTTTGAAAATAGATGATCTACATGCTCACAACACCTCACAAAGCAAGACGTTGTGAGCATGTAGATCAGCTATTTCCACAATATTTATATCTGGAACCGAGGAAAAAAAAACCACCAAAGCGTGGGTACCTACCGAGTATATACACAATGTAATGCCTCAACTAATGGCTCTCTCTAGTGGCTCCCCGTTAATTGGCCAAACAAGTAGAGTACAGTACAGATAATTTGAATCGTAATTTGTTATTGTAGTAGGCAGACGTTATTCTTACATTACATAATTAAATAAAAACTGTCGCCCATACACCAAATAAAAATAATAAATAAATTATTGAAGGAAAAGTTTAATAATTGAATAATGAGTGGACATAATTTGTTTGCTTTCACCAGCAATGCTAGCTGCTGGCTTAATGCAGGGTAAGTCATTACTGAAAGACTTTTGAAAGCCACGACAGGCTCCAGACAGATTTCTAATGAAACTTTTGGCCCAAATGGTCTCTTTTGATAGTAAAGGTTGCCTTCCCCATATGGCTGAACTGGCATCTAGACGGTCGCCTCTAGTGTTTTGGCAGATCAGCCCTATAGACAGTCTGGTGAGACCAATCAACACCATATTTCTCGTGCCGACTGGCGGTGTGCCAGTTGGCCAATTAGGGAGTAAATTATTGCCCTACTTGGTCGATTCTCGCCGCGTTGGGAACTTGTAGATCGGCTATTTTCCCAATTTGTAGAGGTTTTGGACATTTCCACCCAACAGCAACGATGTGTTACTTTGTCAAATATTTCTCTTTTAAAAACTGAGGTTGGAGTGAATTGACTGATTGATTGAATACTTTATTAACACATTTCAATCAGTAATGCTAAACTGGGGATAACAACAAAAACTGTAAAAAAGAAAAAAATTCCAGCATTGTGTTTACTCGTATTTCTTTTAGCAAAATCAAAACAAGTATTGGCATCAAAAGGTATACCATTAAAGCATTGTATAATTCCATTCTTAGGTTATCACTGGTTACTCACAGCCAAAGTATATTCTAATTCTCCCTCTGTTTCTATTCTATTCCTCCATCCTTCTGCATATCCGTCTGTCCGTCTGTTGCCTGGCGGCCCATACAGCCATGAGCGGAGCTAATTAAATGCTTCTAAGTGAGTCGCCTCGCACGGCTCGTTGCAAAAGGTCACCCCACTCATGGGTACGAGGCAGGGAGACATTTCTCTTGTGACTGTTTTCCCTGTTTTTTTTTTTTTTTTTAGAAACTTAGCAGATTGTTAATTATCTGATTACAAGTTTGCCTCCTTAAAGGCCAGCTCTCTGCCGTGAGTGAGGGAGGGAGAGAGGCAGAGGCCCCTGGGGCATCCATCTCTGCTCTCCTCCCCTCGCCTGATTCAATGCTACGTCCGTCTCTCCAACTCGTCTAGCATAATGGTCTAATAATCACTACTACGGATCCCACTGCCCGGGTTCGCATCCCACTGCCGCAACTATTTCCAACACCGAACAATATTTATCCCCCCCCCCCCCCCCCCCCAGTTACGTTTTTCTCGATTTTACTGGTTTCTTATTGTACTGTTGTAGGCTATAATAACACTACAAGCATTCACACGGCCAGGAGCAAGGTGTGATCTTTAACCCATTTAGGTCTGACGTGTTTTTCTGAAAAACAGATGTTCAGTATCAGTGGTTCTCAATATTTCATGCCAAGGACCCCAAATATTATATGTAATATGCCGCTGACCCCCATCTGAAAATATGTTGTTCCAGGGACCTTCGAGAAGCAAAGATTGACTGAAAACTGAAACTGAAACTCTAAAAGAATATATATTCAAAGATTTGAGGCATATCTTCACGATTAAAAAAAAATAGCTAAAGTATAACATAATGCACCAAACACCAAAAGGGGTTCCCGCCCCAAAATCGGTTAAGGATCATTATTGACCTGCAAGGTGAGGAGGAATGTGTCTCAGCCCTGCCACCGTATAATGACCAACGAAGAAGAGGAACGTGTGTGTGTGTGTGTGTGTGTTCAGCAAAAATTGCCAATACACTACAAGCTCACAACAGGTCTTACCTTGACGGATTGCGTTACCTGGGGTGATAATTTGTATTTGAATGTTGACATGAAATAATAATCCCGTCTAGTGTTTCATGACAAAATAGTCCACATGCTGAGCTGTGTTGCTTGCAGATTGAACGGTGCCTTGATGGTAGCTTGTCAGTCGCCAGCATTGGTGTGTGAATGTGGGGACGCTGGCATCGACCGCCTGCCGCTTCACCTGCCAATGTATGAATGAATGAATTGACCATTGAAAAGCGCTATAAAAATACAATCCAATTATGCAATCCATTATACATTTACAATCTTGGGAGAACTCATTTCGGCCGCTTGTATTCACAACCTTATTCTCTTAAGTGAATACCCAGGGACTCATGGACTTTTGATATGCAAAGATCAGCATCAGAAATCAGCTTATTCCACCAAATATTGATTTCCTGCGTTAAACTGTGATGCACGTGCTGTACACGCACACTGACACGCGCACACACAAGACAAGAACAATATCTTCCCAGCCTATACCATCCAATGTCTTAGCTGTAAAGACACCCTGTAGTGTCTCATGTCTTGTCCTCATTTCACTTCATTGAGAGGTGGATGGCCCTTCTGCACAAATTGCTTCATTCCCTTCAAAGGGAGAGAAGCATGCCGTGATCATTTAACCACCCCCCACCCCCTTTACACTGTGCGATTGGTCATGTTTATCAGTGTTTCAGTATATAGCCTGATCCTTTTTAGCACCCCATTGGCCTGGCCAGTCAATCTATAAATCGATACGGTATGTTATTGAGCCGATAATTGAGTCGTGCATCAGCCGTGACAGGGCGGCTAAGCGTTGATGAAAGACCCTGCATCATCCGTGCAGCGGATGAAAGACAAAGGTACACTATAGTGGACCTCGGCGATACCAGCCACCCGTCGAAGAAAACTCATTTCGGCCGCTTGTATTCACAACCTTTTTCTTTGGGTCATGACCCACACTCATGACCATAGGTGAGAGTAGGGACACTTCATGACCATAGGTGAGAGTACGAACACTTCATGACCATAGGTGAGAGTAGGGACACTTCATGACCATAGGTGAGAGTAGGAACACTTCATGACCATAGGTGAGAGTAGGGACACTTCATGACCATAGGTGAGAGTACGAACACTTCATGACCATAGGTGAGAGTAGGAACACTTCATGACCATAGGTGTGACCATAGGTGAGAGTAGGAACACTTCATGACCATAGGTGAGAGTAGGAACACTTCATGACCATATAGGTGAGAGTATGAACACTTCATGACCATAGGTGTGACCATAGGTGAGAGTAGGAACACTTCATGACCATAGGTAAGAGTAGGAACACTTCATGACCATAGGTAAGAGTAGGAACACTTCATGACCATAGGTGAGAGTAGGAACACTTCATGACCATAGGTGAGGCCTGAAGAGGCCCAATTTCTTTCCAGTATATGGCTGCTGTGCATAGAGCCTGTTTGGCTGAGTCTTCGTTTATAACCCGAGTGTCACAACATAATAGCATCATACAGTATCTCCAAAAATGAGCTTGTTGTTATTTCACAAGGACTCTTCTTGACACGCACATTTTCATCCAGGAGAAGCAAAGCGATCATTCTGTCTATTTCAGATCGCTCGCTTAGTTTACCGGAATAGATGTATTTATCTCACCTTTGTGTCACCTTGCATTTCAAATCACATCATATACATTTCAGTCTCCGCTCATTTACATGAGATGGAGTACTACTATGTGCTCTCTTGCTCTTTAAAACAAGAATTTCTCTGGTGCAGAAATTATGCATTATTCTTTTTTCATTAATTTCACAGATGGAATAATTTTACATCCCGAGCCTCAGTTTATATACTAGTGCCCCATTTCTGACCTTTGGCCCTCGTTATAGCAAAAAGGAACTAATGTGCTCGTGCCGTCATTCGCCCACACGCCTGGGGCAACCGATGCTCGTATACTTACTCCCAGAGCCGGCAAAATAAACAAACGTTACTAAGAAAAACTAATGATTCAAGGAACGTGCGTTCACCCTTCCTCTCCGGCAGACGCATGGGTCTAATTTGAGCTAATAAAGGACCACGGCAAGCGTGACTATTCTGCTGGGAGGGCAGGGTCGATGGGAAGTCTTTAGAAGCCTGTGTGCAATTGCAAGTCAATCTCTCAGAGAGAGAGAGAGAGAGAGAGAGAGCTTTGTAGAAGCCATGTAGACATCTGGGTCTTTAGATTATTAGACCGGTGCCCATCTTGTCTGTGTCCCCTTTATGGAGATATCGCTCTCAATGTCCCTTTAAACCTATACAGTATATGGAGTTCTGTGTTTGGCATGCCCAAATATGAAGTGTTGTGATGTCAGAACAGGCCAACTCCATATACTACAGTATATGGAGATATAGGGGTGTTCAGGTCCAGGGCCCAGGCACAGAGGCCTTTTGTGGCGGTTCTGGACAACCGTGGGTCCGACCGACTTGGACACCGGGCATTGCACTCCTGGTGGGGGTGTGGAACGCATGTGTCGAATTTGAAGTTGGTGGGGCGAACGGGTCTCTAGTTACGTAGATTACAGCCGTACACATGTACAGTACATGGTGCATTTATAGATATAGATATTTATTTACTTCTGATAGACTTGCCGCCAGGCTGTGTGTTAATGAGAAGAAGTGACTAGAGGGGTCTGAGGTGGTCTTTAAACCGCCTTCCACCGACGATGGATGCTTAATTGCATCGAGAGAGACAGAAGACCCAAAAAAACCTAAAAATAACTATAGCTTCTTGCCCTGAGCTTCTTGCCCTGCCTTTGCTCTCTCTTTCTATGACATTGAACCTCTGATACAGTCACCCTTCCCTGGATCTGTGGTGGTGTGGTGGTGGTGGTGGGGGGGGGGGGGGGGTTGTAGGTACAGACTTCAGAGCACTCCCAGCCCTGGCTGTGATCTGATTTGCAGCGGGAAGGCAGCCAATTACAACCATCGCGTCACTGTGTGCAATATGTCTGCCTAGAGCGAGGGAAGGAGGGAGGAGGGGGGGGGGGGGGGGTCATGACGAGGCAAGCAGGGAAGCAAGTGACGGGGAGAGGAAAGGATGGAGAGAAAGGATGGGGAGAGAGACTGACACGGAAAGAGAGAGAGAGAGAGAGAGAGAGAGAGAGAGAGAGAGAGAGAGAGAGAGAGAGAGAGAGAGAGAGGAAGTTGTTCAAGCTGCTCAGAGGGCATGCCATTTGTAGCTATACTCCAGGCTCACATGCGTAACGCTATGAGTGAAATCACCCACGAAGGCATTTGAAATAAAAAAAAGTTACTTTTCAATTCCAATTCAAAAATATAAAAAAATATTCAGGATTTTAAATTCAAATAATAGCAAAAATAGCTGATCTACAATGTCAAAACACGTCGCAGTTTTGAGCTTGTATAGTTAAGCTATTTTTTTGCTGCATTTTTTTATCCAGAGCGCTTTGCATTGTGTGTTACATTCACCCATTGATGCACACACAAAGCACAAAGGCAATAGAGTGCAAGGCGCCGGGAATCGAACCAGGGACTGTTTGGACCATCTCTTCTCCAGACCATGGCGGTTTATCAGTGTTGAGGCCATTTACTGTAGGCCGATACATGCATGAAGCACAGGGACCCATGTCAGAGATGTTGTGAGGTTCAACCTTCTTAATATTCATTTAATATTCATTTGTATCCTTACAGTACCTTACATCAAGCGACACCCATGTCTTCACACCGGCATGCGTGCTTGCTCGCACTCATGCACACCATCTCTTTGACGCACGCATGCACGCACGCACGCACGCACGCACACAGTGTGATCAAGGTTTGGAGGCCTCGTCAGGATTAATTAAGCACACTGGCTGTGAACAGTGGGCTTGGCGGTGGATGTGCATGTGTGCAGGGCTGCGATAGGATGCCTGTCTGATTGAGAATGGGGTGTGAGAGTGAAATCTATTCCTCGTTCTGTCGGTGCTCTCTGCTTACCCAGCCTGCATAATGTGATACCATACCTGCAGCCACACACTGTGTGTGTGTGTGTGTGTGTGTGTGTGTGTGTGTGTGTACGCGTGCATACTTCTTGTGTGTGATGTGCACACACACACACACACACACACACAGGGGCAACAACAAACAAAGTCAGGCAGGCAGCCACTGCATTGAGGGGGTCCCCCTCCCCTCTCTTTCTCTCTCTCTGTGTGTGTGTCTCTCTCTCTCTCACACACACACACACACACACACACACACACACACACACACACACACACACACACACACACACACACACACACACACACACACACACACAGTTGGTGTGCCCTTCAGCATCACATGGGTGTCTGAGTGTCAAAGAAAAACACAACATGAAAGTGAAACATTGAAGTCAGAATGGTAATTCTGTGAGTCTGTGTGGATTTCTGTTTGTTCCCGTGTGTGTGTGTGGGCCGCGTGTGTGCGTGCGTGCGAGCGCGTGTTTCTGCATGTCCGCTGGACAGGTGGATTAGCTATAGCTGTCCACGGTGTCGGAATGCATGATCCCACCACGGCAGATCGACCTTGAAAACAACCTCTAGTCTATACCTCCACTTGATAAGGTCCACTTACCTCTACAGCACTTATAACATTGGCCACAGTGGAGACATTGAGCATGGCAATATGGCCTAGTGGAATGGCTGGCAGAGAGAGAGAGAGAGAATGCTGCTATTGCAGTTTCATTGCTATCGAGTGCAGGGCATCTTTGACAGAGATCAGAAAAAAATTAAGTAATTTAAGGCGATAAGACCCAATTTGTCGGAATCTGTCCGAGTCAGAATTGAAGCTCATTATTGCTGGGGGGCCTCGTTAGACCCCTGAGCGCCTCACAGATACATGAAACACGCGGGGAGTCGGGGACGCCCCGTTCCATTCTGTGTAATTGGAAATAATGTGAAAATCGCTCTGATCAAAACGAGGGCCATGCATGCAGCCTGCATGGGCACAATCACTTCTCCGCTTTTAATCCATTTAGGTCTGACGTCGAAATAAAAAAATGCCTTCTAAATCATGAACATTTCTGAAAAACCTCATGTTTCTATATCAGGTTCTCAATATTTCATGTCATGGACCCTCAACAATATATACGTACTGTAATTGGCCGCCGACCCCATCTGAAAATGTTGTTCCATGGGACCTCTCCAGAAGCAAAGATTTGAGTTAAAAACGTTCGCTCTGTAAGAATATCTATTCAAAGGTTTGCGCCACATTTTCACGATTTTTCTAAAATAGCAGACCTACAAGCTCGTAGCCTACGAGCTTGTAGGTCTGCTATTTCTTTTTTAAAACACTAAAAAGGGTTCCCGCCCAAAATGGGTTAATGTCGTAATTCTTCTGTTCAGGAGCCAGTATAGTTTAGCGTGCGTGCGTGCTGCTCACCGGTGCAGCGCATCATGCGTCTCCTCTAATGAGCGTTGTGTGTGTGTGTGCATACCGTTTATCATGAGACACGCTCCATGATCGGTGAGAACTTAAAGACAATTGGGGACCTTGCGATGAAGAATGAAGGTGTCAGTGAAGGCCCGCGCCATTAGCAATTCCAGGCACGGTGCAGAGCGAGACCTGTTATAGATGCCTGCCAGCTATAGTTATTTTAGGGCCTGTTAAGAGAGGAATCTCATGTTCCTAAACCGCACTAGGAGTCAATCTCTGCCGCTCTGTCAAGCCACAGCCGGTATGGTGGGACAGGTAGGTAGTTATTGAGTTCAGGATTGAGCACAAGAAATAAGTGGTATGGAGAGAGAGAGAGAGAGAGAGAGAGAGAGAGAGAGAGAGCGCTAATAGGGAGGTTTGAGTGGAGGGAGGTACTTACTGACTGAGTAACTACAGTAAGTGAAGAAACGTGTGTGTGTGTGTGTGTGTGTGTGTGTGTGTGTGTGTGTGTGTGTGTGTGTGGGGTGGGGAAGCGAAGCGAGTGCCATGCAGCTGCATGTATTGAATGGAGAGCAGTGTTTCATTTTACGCTCTCAAGAGTTCAATTATTATTGTTAAACATCTGCAGACTTAGAGAATGTAAAATTTGTTGTTACTTTGGTCAACGTTTGCCTGTCATCTCTCCTATGATATACCAACATGCAATATACCAAAATCTTATCCAATGATAACACAGTTGTTTAGTTTGATGGTGGTCCGTATGTGGCTCAAATGCTGAATCAGTAATGCTGCATAACCCACACTATTTAATCCACGTTTCTGCCCTGCGTGTTTAAAGGAGAATTCCATACTAAAAGGCTTTCTTACCTTTCTTTGTAGTTGTTACGTCCCCATCAAAGAGGTCCAGGTGTCATTTTGTGCAAAAGCTCCTTATTGGCTATTTCCCCTACCATAAGCCCTAAATTAATTGCATTGAATTGAATGGGATGTATGGGGTGTTGTGCTAATTCGCTTATTTCCATCGAAATAAGTAGTAAAGTGTGCCACTTATTATTTACATTATGAAGAGAGGATATATACAAAAGAAATCTAATTTTGAGCGATGGAAATAAGCGAATTAGCACAACACCCCATACATCCCATTCAATTCAATGCAATTCATTTAGGGCTTATTGTAGGGGAAATAGCCAATAAGGAGCTTTTGCACAAAATAACACCTGGACCTCTTTGATGGGGACGTAACAACTACAAAGAAAGGTAAGAAAGCCTTTTAGTATGGAATTCTCCTTTAATTAGCCGTTTTTTTTATAATTAAAAATAAATGGCGGATTCGTCGCGGACCATGGTGACGAGGCCGTCGCGACGAAACCGGAAATCCACCCCATGCTCTGGGCTGCAAGGGCTTCTGGGAAAATGAGTTCCATTGCAAGTGAACGGTATAGTTTCAACTGGACTCCGGCAGCTCTCACTGCCTGTTTTTCGGTTCGACAACAAGCCGTGGAACTATTTTCAGGGGGATTCTCATGGATCAAAGGCTCAAATACTTCGGCGTATGCTCCAAAGGTATAATGAAACAATCCCAGCCTCGGTATATATATGTCATATATGAATTTAAAGCCCTCAAAGTGTTAACAGTGATGCAGAGTGCAGTGGGACTGAGCATGGGAGAGCCAACGAGGGAAGGGAGTGACGTACGGAGCAGTACAGCTCTCCTCCTCCTCCTCCTCCTTCTCCAGGGCTGTTTGCTATTCCAGGTGTCATCTTCCCAGTCACCACTGATTAGCTGCTGCACACATCACTTGGGGAGAAAATTAAATATCGATCTATTTTTCTCCCCATCCCCCCCCCCCCCCCCCGTCATTTTTACTCTCCTTTATTTATATATATACAGTACACGCGCGCACACACACACGCGCGCAAACGCACACGCCACACATTTTTGTTATTTATTTGAATCTGCAAATTACAATTCATTTTACAGGGAAACAAAGCGTTCATGGGCACCTATAAGGATACACATGGAACCTTCTCCTCCACACAGACTATTTGGCAAGTTGTTTTGCTTTGCTTTTTGTCACGCCACTTGTGGTCAGTTTGTACATGGCCCAGCACACGCGCGTGAATGCGTGCACGCACACACGTCATGTCAATACTGTATTGTGCAATTGTGTCTATTTGTGTAACTGCACTATTTTATTGTATTGTATCTGCACAAATTCTGAACACACACACACACACACACACACACACACACACACACACACACACACACACACACACACACACACACACACACAGTGTACACCATCAGATATTAACTACGTAACTCTATCATTTGTGAAGATTGAGCTTCAGATGGGACCATTTTGAAGCTATATAAGTGAATAATTTTTTAAACAGGCAAAGGCAAACGGACGTCATATTATGGCTTTTGGTTGAACTGGCAGCAAGTGGTTATTTCACATCGTGTCATCATCAGCCATGAGTGTCGTTGATCCGCGAGGAAAACCAATGCAGCGTGCTAGGTTCCCTCCTGTGACTGCTGCTGTGTTGCTGATTACTTCCCCCAAGTCGCCGCGAGCGCACGAGAGAGAGAGGTGTGTGTCTGTGTGTGTGTCTGTGTGTGTGTGTGTCTGTGTGTGCACTTAAGTGTCTGAAAGAGTGGCCTGTAGAGGAGAAGAGTGAGATGTTGAAAATAGGCAGATTGAATTTAGCCCTTCCTATACAAAGGTTTAATGTTTGTCTTTAGTTCAAAGTTTTAGTAAACGCATTGACAATGAAGGGAACATGTACGTCATAATGTGTCGTTTACGTCATATGGTCTCTTAATTGTTAATGGCATTTAATGTTTGTGTTGGCACCGTTTGTTTGACATCACCGTTAGTTGACCTAATCAACATGAGTTAGACTTTAATATATTAGCGCCCCTCACTTCACACTTGCCATTAATGTAGTGGTTGCAAAGGTATTCATTGATTCCATGATTCCTGTGGTGGGAGTTCTCGTCTTGTTTTGGTGAATATAGTTGCGGTCATTTGGTGGGTGTCTGGAGGCCACGCATTTCCGTATACACGCCTATAGAAAACCCCAAAATCGTCTGGGTGAGTTCAGGTTTGACATTATTTACTATTCTGTCCATATCAGGTTACAACTCGCAACTTCACAACACTCGACACGTCAACTCGCGGTCCTTTAATGCCGCTCGGTGGTGTCTCCCGTGGCTCAATTTGGGTAGAGACGGCGCCCTTCCGTCATTGTCTATGGGGAGGATTTGTCATTCTGTGTCATATGTACGGATTTTTGGGGTTTTCTAGGCGTGTATACAATGTATACAAAATTGCAATTCCGGTGGATCCACGGTGGATTCAAGACGTAGAGTTGAACATGTTTAAATCCTCTCTTCTACTTTATTGTATTATTTTCCCCCTCATAACTCCATGGTCCGCCGGGCCCTCCCCAGTCCCTGCTCTCCCCTAGATCCCTGCTCTCCCCTATAGCGCCCTGCTCTCCCCTAGCTCCCTGCTCTCCCCTAGCTCCCTGCTCTCCCGGGAACCCCGGCGTGCCGTGCCGTGCGCCGCCCCTCAGCCGCGGGGTCCCTGAGTGGTTGTGACAGGCTAGGATAGCAGCCGTTCCCTCTTGTCTTGGGGAATCAGCTCTCCTGGCTCCGGATGGCCGTACGGTACGTGGCTGGGGAAGCTGCAAGCAGGGGACTGCCTAACCTCCATGCCTGCATGCATGGCTTGCTGCGTGGCTGCTTGGCTATACTGTAGCTGCCTGTCTGACCCACACGTATACCTGACCGCACTATAGGAAGGCCCTGTCAATGAGATTGGGGAGCGATTGATGGCATAAGTCGAATATAAATGTAATGGAGTCCCGCACACTGCCAGATATATATCTTATCAAGCATCTAAATGTTATGTTAAAGCTGCTATAAGCAATAATATGTCAACATTTTAATGACTTTTTATATTTTTTATTATTCAGACAGACAGATTATTCAGAGAACGCTCCCACAAAAAAATGTAGTCTCTGTGACACATCTAGGGGCCGCAATCTGCATTCCAAGATGTTCCTAGAAGCTTGGTCATTGGTCGAAAACCTGGTCGCAATGACTAAACGATCAGGAAGTAGACAGGCAAATCGATGACAAAGCTTCTATAGGAAAATCTTTGAGAGCGTTTTACACATTGCTGGCTGTCTGAATAATAAAATAAAAAAGTGAATCAAAATGTTGACAAATTATTGCTTATAGCAGCTTCAAAGGTTTCATGACATTCACTTAATTTTTTTTTCATTTTTCTTTTAGGTTTCATGACTTAAATTACACCCAAACAACCTTGAACTTTGAACATTCAGTGGGTTTTCTGTGGTCTGGGGGTTTCTCTTGTGTGTTCTGAAGCCTTTTGAGCTGCAATGAAAACAGGCAGAATTCCTCAACAGTGACATCTGCTGGCAAATTGTCATATATGGAATTTGTGGACTGTTGCCTCACAGTCCAAGGCAAATCAGAGCACTTGTTTATTTATTTATGTCACCAGACCTTTAAGCCTGTATATATTATGGCCGAATTATCCTTAACACCACAACACTCCAAGCAACAAACAAGCTGAGGCTGGAACAAAACATGGGGGGACTGAGGGGGGAGGGGGCTGAGTGGCATTCCGACGCACCGCCATTCCGACTACGTGGTTAGGGACAGGGTCAGTAATGCGGCGAGTAGGGAATGGCCATGCGTCGGAACAGCGGGCTTCAGAATGCCGTGTGTGCATATTTTGTATAACCAAAACTTGGAGCTCCGATGGCCCTATAGCTGGTGGCTCGTATAGTTTATATGCCAGCCAGCAGACCTCCAATCCACCCTCACTGACTGCCTACACTGAGATCGCTATCATGGGGATATTATGCACTACCGTAAGCAAGCAAAGCAATTTCCCCACTATCTGATTTTAAAAAGCCTCATTTGTATTCAGGCCCACGTGTGTGTCTCGTAGCATGAAGTAGAATTAAGCGTTGAGTGGTGTTTGTTAGGGGTTATTTCAGACCTGATTCATGGGGCAATGGGGCTTAGTCTTGTCTGTACAATCAACGGATTAATTATCAGCACAATTGTTGCCAATTTCTACAGATGAACAAGCAAACAAGTCATGAGCGTGCGCGCCGCCGCCGCTAAGCTAATGATGCTAATGAACTGTTTCTTTTTTTCCGGGGCGCTGATGTTGTTGATGATCGTGGCATTATGGGGTTCAAGCGGGGATAGTTCTAGCGTCTCCGTACTGGCTGACAGGTTTCACATCACGCACCGAGGAGCAGAGGAGGGCTTCATGGGCGGTTATATTATTCAGTGTGATAAACACTTGTCGATTCAGCTTCGATTAGCAGGGATACAGGCAATGTGGATAATTACGCACGCACCCACGGGAGCAAGGGGAGTTAAGAGATGCTAGTTTTGATCTGAATAATGAAACAGCTGATGTTGAGTATTAGAGGGGCTGTTTGAGAATAATGTCTCTTTCTCTCAGTGTTTGCTCATGTTGTGAATGTGATAAACCCGCCTGTGCTGTATTCATAAGTTATATTCAATAATATTCAACCATATTTCTGCTTGATTGATCGATTGAATACTTTATTGGCAGAAATGTAATGAGTACAGGGTACAGTCAAACAGAAATGGGTGTAATCATTTCCTCTCCCTTTGGCATGCTGAAAGGTGGATTTTCAGTCCTGTGTTGAAGAGCGCCAGGGATTTGCATTTTTTTTGGGGAGGTAGTCCGGGCATTCTACACTTGGTGGCAGTGCTGTAGAAGGAGAATTTACCCAAGTTTGTTATGAAAGTGGGTGGTACCAGATCGTTGTTCTCGCTTCCTCTTGTATTGTGATTGTGGGAGTCGCTCACTTTTTTTGAGGTACGTAGTTTGTCAGGTATATGCGGGTACAGAGGGCATAGAGGGCAAATTGCTTTCAATTGCTTAACTCTGTGTTCTATTTTACCTTTACCTTTGAGGGGGAAAGTCAAACCCACTCATTATTCATGTAAAAACTAAAAAGTATATATTGTCATTGTGTAACTGTGAAAATAGTTCAGTTGAAGCTGGTCAGTACAGGGGTCGGAGAGATGTCGGATGTCACACCCTGTCCCTGAAATACATCGGAGATCATCTCATCTGCCTGCATACGTGCGTCTCTTCATTGTCTCTGCTGTGTTTGAGAACTCCTCTGTTGTTTAGTTATAAGAAAGAACTATTGTTGTGTGCTTCAGATAGCACACACTCATATTCTCTTTTCTGCACCAACCCCCTCTGTTTCCTGTAACACTCCCCCAACACTCTCTCTCCTTAGCCATCAGGCCTTATTGTCCCTGACTTGGCAACCATAAAGTGCCGGTGGACTGCGCCTCGATCGCAAACCAATCTCCGCTTTCTCCCTGACTGACCACCACTCTCTTTCACTTTGGCGAGCAATCGTTGGGAAGAAAAGGGGGGCCGGGAAAAAAAAAGCCTGACCTTTGGGTTTATAGACCATTAGGGCTGTGTACAAAAAAAATGTCACAGTGATTCCTCTAACTACCATGCGGGTATTGGAGAGTAAAACCAACAGCCTTGAGAGGCAGCTGGCCGGAAAAGGGCCTCGAGCTGTCATAAGTCACGTAAAAAAATAATGAAGGAAAAACAAACAACGATTGTGTGTTTATTTGTGTGCGTGTGTGTGAGTGCGGCTGCTTTGACACATACTGTACAGTATGGGTGGCACGTACGCGCAAAGCCTGTCCGTGTGGGTGAAGACTTGAACTTTCACGCGCCATAAGCAGCCATGGAGCAGACACTAGTAAACCTAGTATATTGAGGGAAAAGACAGGAGTGGCATATTAAAGGGACAAGCCCAGAACAGATTCAACTGCTTCGCTCTGTTGAAAACGTCCAAGGCCAGAGATTAAATCGTGATGACCAGTCACCGTGGACGCCCACCCGGCAAATGCATTTTGATTGGCTGCCATCCAAACGTCCAATCATTTGGGGCTGTATAGTACACCCGTCCGTCCGCCTCGCTCCTGCCAACTTCACTGACTGCTTGAAATTGTCAAAAAAAAGGCTGAATGAATGAACGGCAGTACATGTACATTTGCATTTCTTTTCCAATAGAAAGCCGAGAGCCACCATTGAATGGCATTTTAATGAGCTTTCCCAATGAGGTGCCACCTGTTTTATCCAGATAATTGGATGATTGGCCACCCTTAAACAACCCCTGCTTGGCAAGCTCTCTGCCTCTTCGACACATACACAGGTATGCCACGTCCCCAGAGGAAACATGTGGGCCTAATCCACACAGATGCTTCGGGGAATTAATCCATTCAGAGTGGGAACGCAACGCATATGTGTCGCTTTTAACCACCATTATTTTATACTGTACGTTGGCTATTCAAAAATAGCAGATATACAAGCTCATTGCGCGCCACTTCATGCTGTGCTATGTGCTATGTCCTATGAATTCTGTATTTATGTTTTCTAAAGTGAACAGTTTTAACTCAAATATTTGCTTCTGGAGGTCCCTGGAACAAAATATTTTGTGATGGGGTGGTCGGTGGGCATATACAGTTGTGTGTGTGTGTGTGTGTTCTTTTTTTAACTATTAAAGGATTTAGAAGACATTTGCAGAGCGGGGTCCGACTCCTGAGGTCTTAAAGGGTTAAGTGCAGCCAGGAGGCTGAACATGTAGCTAATCTTCCACATGCTTGAGTTAAAGCTTCACCTCAGCAACGCAGGCACCCCGTTGGACCAAACGCACACAATCGGCTCAGCAGGGAAAGCTTTGATGGCATTTATACAGCCTCTACAAGAGGCTATAGCCTGTATGTAATAAGAGGTCTGTCTAATCTCGTCATTTTGTCCAATCTCTGTGGTAGAGTATGTTAATATATACAATATAACTTTTACAATTGGCAGGGTTGTAATTTGTCTCCCTGCTCTTCTATTGAGACATTTAGATTGTGTTAAAGGATACACACACACACACACACGCACGCGTGCGCGCGCACACACACACACACGCACGCACGCACGCACGCACGCACGCACGCACGCACGCACGCACGCACGCACGCACGCACACACACACACACACACACACAGGATCTGACATGAATTTCATCATGAATGAATCTATCCACTGAAGCAGGCAGTCTCTCTTAACTCAACGGTGTAAATTCCAGGGCTTGTGCATGCCGCTAGCCGGGTTCAAAACCCGGGGTAGAACTTTAACCTTTATCACAGTGTGGTGTTTTTACTGTAACGTTTACTTATAAGTAAAATATCAGAGAGTTGGTCTAACCCTGGAGGAAGCCTATTATCTGCCTGTGCGGAGGTCTGGGTCAGATCCCCAGGTAGAAGCTCTGTTTATCCTGTTTCATATCGTAGCTCTGTGAAGCTCTGTTTATCCTGTTTCATATCGTAGCTCTGTGAAGCTCTGTTTATCCTGTTTCATATCGTAGCTCTGTGGTGGTCCAACCTATAGTTAGAAGCTCTGTTTCAGTGGTGGTCCAACCTATTTCTGTTTATCCTGTTTCATATCGTAGCTCAGTGGTGGTCCAACCTATAGTTAGAAGCTCTGTTTCAGTGGTGGTCCAACCTATTTCTGTTTATCCTGTTTCATATCGTAGCTCAGTGGTGGTCCAACCTATTTCAGTTTATCCTGTTTCATATCGTAGCTCAGTGGTGGTCTAACCTATTTCTTTCTATACCCAATTTAGCAGTCTGAGTGACGTGTGCCACTGCTGTTATACCCTATACAGCTGCACTCACACATATCAGACACCAACCTGTCTTTTGTCTGTCTGGTGTCTTGTCTTGTCGTGTTAAATGGCCGCTCCAATTCATTCACATGGTTTGACAAGACCGTCTTGTTTGATGGGGGGGGGGGGGGGGGGGGGAGCTCTGTGGTGCCGGAGTTGTCTGATCGATTTTACTCTGAAAGCCATGAACCGGAAACACTTTCCTAAAAAAATTGACTTGACAGAGTTGACCTAACATCCCGATCGTTTTAATTTATACGATATATGATCCAAAAAGCGTTCATATTTTGCGGGAGAGACGGATGAGGAGCAGAAATGAAGCGCCAGCATATCGATCCATTCATCACCACGGAGAGCGCCCTGGATTAGGAGATACGAGTCATTCTTTCCGCCGCGCTAACATGCGAGTCAATGACAAGCTAATAATTGCACAGAGCGTTAGCGTACGGCAAGTGAAAAGCGAAATGCCAAAAAAATAAAAAGGAAATATTCTGAATATTCTTATCTCTCCCCGTATCATTGAGGATGCGCTATGACGTACAGACACGTTCAAGGCTACAATCGTTTCTAATCCTTATGACGGTCTCATACGTCGTATGTAAAAATTGTGTTAAACGCGGACGAAACACCAGACAGACAAAAGACAGGTGTCTGATATGTGTGAATGCAGCCTATATATAATATTAATAATATTTAAATTATGAATGCATAAATGTGTATAGTTAACATTGCAGTGGGTAGTAGAGACATGATTACTTTACACTGCTGGCAAGCTTCTGAACCCCCATAACACATACTGATCTATATTAATAACACATCCAAATGTTTGTTGATTCCATTTCATATTGCTATTAAATCTCAATATGCAAAGTAACGAATAACCTTTAACACATGTAGTGGGTTAAACAGTCCCAACATTTATATCGAAATGGTAGCGGAGGAGATTTACATTTTCATTACATTTTCAGAAAATGAAAAACATACCTTGAATTTGTAATTTCATACATCATTAAGTAAATGGGCATACATTGAGGAGTAGGGGCGTACGAGAGTCCACATAAATGAAGTTCTGTACCCTACACTTAAATGTCAGGCTTGTCTGACCGTGAATGGCCTTTGACAGGCTGAATTCCTGGCTGGTTTAAAAAACTGAAAAGAAGAAATTGTATGGACGGCTGGGCAGGCGGGATGATGGATGGATGGATGGACATAGGGGTGGATGAGTGCAGTCAGCATGGAGAGTGCAACAGATGTACGTATGTGAGATATCGCATCCACGGAGCAGGTGCACAAGTTAATGTTCAGATCATATCAACTCATTGGCTGCCTAGGATGAGCTTGGGCAAGTTTTGAACAAAGTCACAGACTGCCCTGCAGGACGAATTCGGACGAGCTATTACAATAGTTTATTATTAATTATGAAAGCTCTCAGGTGTGCCTGGCTGTAATGACTGGAATGTTGTGTCAGGACTCAGGATTCTCTGGTGCACAAAAGCGCCGCAAGCATTTTGACAACGCATGCGCGCTAGGTGCACCAGTTATAGGTGCACCCCTGCTTGTTATTAGGGATGCCAAACGACTCATATTTGGCCAATCGACGAATCGAGGCCGAAAATCGACGTGTCAAACGACTTTTTTCCTTTTATTTCTTCATTATTTTTATATTTTTGTTGTTGCTGCACAGCAGTTGAGGAGAACGCAACTATGCATTCCTTTAAGCAACACAACTTCTGCATCCATATGTTTAGAATTTGCATCAATGATCAAATCCCAATAATAAAAAATAAACTTTATTTTGTAAACAACGAAACTGAAGGAGCAGCGCTATCGGCTAGCCGCTAATCCCAACTATCAAGTGTCTGCAGCCTGTCACGAGTAATGAACTGATACGGGACGCACGTTGTTCCGTATTTTAATGTCGGGTCGGGGAATAAATACAGTATGAATGACGGCGGGATTTATTTGACAACTCTGTCCTGCTTTCTTCACGAGAAGAGAAGAGCGCTCACCGCTCAGAACAGAGCAGACCTGTGGCTGTCAGTTCACTTTACGGCAATAACGGCATGTGTGAGTTGAGATGTGAACCTGGGTCTGGGAAGCTCAGAGCTACAGCCATTGGCTCATGATACGAGCACACGACCAATGGGACAGATCATTCAGTGTTGCTAAGATATCCCCCCCCCCAAAACACACACACACACACACACCCTTGGATGATGGGGTCCATAGCACTCTGCTCAAAGTTAACTTGCATGTGACCAGCGGCACTGACAGGCAGTGGCACAGCACAGCAGTGTCACACAGACAAACACGTACCTCTCCCATTTGGAAAACATTTGAAACAGCAACGTTTATAACGTTTTACATTACAAAAAACTAATAATACAAAAATATATATATATTCGACTCGTACATTTCGAGTCGCAGGAGGCATGAGTCGATAATCGAGTCGATTTTCAACATTTTTCAACATCCCTACTTGTTATCATCATCCGCTTAGCTTGCGGTTGCTATAGCTAGCGTGAAACAGACCCTGCTGCCCTGACCAAGATGGTCACGCCATAGACTTCTGTGATAACAGCGATCTTTGGCCGCGTTTTCCTCGGAATTGAGGCTCAGATTGAGGTGTTGGACACAACAGAACGTCGATGTTAGTGGCGTAACATTAGTTAAAGGCGATTTTGCATTCGGATTTCATTTGGGGTGAATTTGGGTTTTTTTCGCTGTATCCGGCTGGCAGGGAAGCGACATCACCGTAATACAATGGTGGCAGTCAAAGTGTCGGGTTTAAACCTTAAATCCTCCTTTGCCAACTCGAGAAATCTCGTTTTTATTTACGTTAGCTGCTTTTAGCATCCGTCGCTAGCTCCCATGGTGTGACGTCATCAAATATCCAAAATCTCTACACACACACACACACACACACACACACACACACACACACACACACACACACGTGATCTAAAGCATTTATAGGCTCAGATTGAGCAAATGGACAATGTTTAGAGCTTAATAGAAATTAATCCGATCTCGCGAGTACAAAACCATTGTTTACTCTGAGAGAAGCTATGACTCATCACTCACACAAACCCTTCCAGTTCAACGAAAAGGTTCACAGCTGTTGAACTACAAAAAACTTTTGTAGTTTTCTTCAGGATTCTGGCAACACCACCGAGTTTAGCTACCAGATGGCTGCATGTAATCGTTTAAGTAGTGGTACAGAGCATGTCTACACTTAAATATTTATGTCTTTTGTGTGTGTGTGTGTGTGTGTGTGTGTGTGTGTGTGTGTGTGTGTGTGTGTGTGTGTGTGTGTGTGTGTGTGTGTGTGTGTGTGTGTGTGTGTGTGTGTGTGTGTGTGAGTGTGTGAACCTGAGAGAGGAAAGACAGATTTAGCTGGGTAATTGAGTGCCTATAATCCCATCAAAGAACTGCACCATGCTGGCCATTTCTATCCCCGCTAATCTACCCGTAATTGCACATCTGCAGCGTCAGACGCACTCACATGGCGTGCACGGTGCATCCAAGCATATACGGGAGCACAGACATGGCATCGCACACACACACACACACACACACACACACACACACACTCTCACTAAATGGATGTAATGGTACTATACACCAGTTGTTCCCAAAGTGGGGTACGGGGACCCCTAGGGGTCCTTGAGAGAGTTCCAGGGGGTCCCCAGCTAAATGATAATTAGGAACCAAATGGACCCTTATGGGTCTGTAACTCAGAGTGTACAAATGGAACCAAATGGACCCTCACTCTCAAGAGTTAAATTAACATTGATTTTATAATATAAATTGGGGTCCCAGAGATAGAAATGCCATTAATTGGGGGGGCCGTAGACTAATTCAGGTCAAACCTGGGGTCCACGAAATGAAAATGGTTGAAAATCCATGTTAGAGCCGTCTCTTTTGGGGGTATATATTTTCTAATAGGGTCCGCAGGCTAATGAGTGTCGATTTGGGGGTCCTTGGCATGAAAAGGTTTGGGAACCACTGCTATACGTATACATATATGCATATATAGGCCTGCAAGCATGCTACAAGCTACAAGCTCACAATGCGTCGCAGTGCTACACGTTGTGAGCTTGTGTAGATCGGCTATTTTCAGCAAGTGTAAAAACAGTCATTACAACGGCATCAACGCCCACCAAAATGCATTTAAATTCGACTAAATCAACAAACTGTAAGTCGCCTAGACTAAACACTAAAACATTCCAGGTGACTAAAATATGACTAAAACTAAATTAAAGTTTTATTCCGAAGACTATGACTAAACTAAAATAGTAATTTGCTGCCAAAAACAGCAGTGGTGCCAGGTGTGTGATATATATATACCCAACAATAACCTGCGGGTCACCATGCGAACACCCCCTCCTCCCCTAGGGGGAGCCATGATGCATCCAGCACACCTGTGATCAGGCTACTAAATGGTACATACACTTGTCCTACATAAATCCTGCAGGCCAGACCAGGTGAAGAGAGAGAGGGGGGGGGGGGGTGTATGCTATGGTGTTTATTTCTTCCTTAAGGGGGAGGTTGATGGGCGGGCTGACACAACCGCAGGCCCACATGGGACCGTGCTGATGCTAGTAAATAATATGGTAAGTACTGAAGCTTTTACCTCCTATCTGTCAGGCCCAAGGGAAGGAAAATAAATATAGTGTCTGGATGGGGCGGTGTGGGTGGAGTTGGTGGTGGGTGGGTGGGGGGGGGGAGCGAGAGACGGTAAGGTGGAGAGAGATGATGAGCTTGAGGAAATCGGAGATGGCGATGAGTAAAGAAAACATTAGAGAGGGAGGAGGAGAGACAGACAGAGAGAGGGAGGGAGGGAGTGAGAAACGGAGCAAGAAGGTAGACTTCCTGACAAATATGCACACGCACGCACACGCGTACACACCACACACACGGTGTGTGTGTGCACTCTCCTTCAAACGGTGGCCAGTCGTGACTCGTGACCCCACATGTCTCACCCAGGTGTCTGTCTGCCGAGACACAGTGGAGCGTGCGCTCGCACACACACGCACACGCACACGCACACACACACACACACACACAACCAATGTTCACCACAACAGGCCTCTATTGACACTCGTGTTGCCACTCACTGTCAAAATGATGACAGTGAGAGGTCACACAATGATATGAGAGAGAGATACAGGGTGGTCCTTGGTGTTGGGGGGGGGGGGGGGGGGGTTGTTCTAGTGAGGAGAGGAGGAACTAAAAGACGGCTATAGGGGGAACACTAGGGTTTACGGATGGGGGGATGAAAAGGGATGGGACAGATGGATGGATGGATGGATGGGTGTTGTATAGGAGAGGAGCCTGTTATATCCCTTAACAAGGTAGGCTCCTTTTCTCCGGAGTGAGCGTTTCTTTCCTGGAAGCTTCGCTTTGACAGTTTATTTCTGCAACACTGTGTGCGGCACACAAGTGCGTACGTACGTGCGTGCGTGCGTGAGTGCGAGTGTCGGTGAGTGCGTGTATCTCTGCGGGAAAGGAGCCGCTACCTGTGGTGCATTAACCCATGTAGGACTGAGACCAGATTCTAAATCATGACAGTTTTCTGAAGAAGAAAAAAACTGTTTCTATATCGGTGGTTCTCAAACTGTTTCATGTCAAGGACCCCAAAAATTATATGTATTTGGCCGAAGACCCCCATCTGAAAATATGTAGTTCCAGGGATCCCCAGAAGCAAAGATTTGAGTTAAAAACGTTCGCTTGAATAGAA